>NW_023505396.1:0-21000 GCF_004664715.2 Peromyscus leucopus | reverse complement strand
CTATACTTCCTTCCTGGCCACTGGCCAATCAGTGTTTTATTTATTGACCATTCAGAGCAATTTGACATACGGACCATCCCACAGCATCCTGCTTGTTCAGTTTATATAACATTTTGTCAAGCAATCCAGACAAGAACAGTTTCTTGCCCAAATGGCTATTTTTGTCAAGAAGAAGATAAACTCTATACGGAGTGTCTTTGATGCCCATCATCTTCCTTGAAGTAATTGGTGCTGCCAGGAGCAGACATGTCTCATTGTCTAGAAAAGTCTAAATATTTAAAACATTTTAAATGCCATATTCTTTAGGTCTTTGAAGTGTTTGAAGATCACCTATTTAATTGAAATATATCTATGTATACCTAGAAAACTTAACTAACATGACTATAAGTGTGATTATCATAGATGACTATTAAACTATATTTCTTAATTATACATTACAATTTCAAATGAGCTGTACAAACATAATACCTTAAACAAGAGTAGAAATATATATACAGTATAACAAAATTAACTTTAAATTTGTAATAAACTAAAATCTATAGCAATGTAAAGCATTTTATATAAATTGTTTTTCTTTAAAAGTAGATTCAATAATCTACCCTTTTATCTTAACATATCTATATCATATCCTTCTTTTTTCTTTAAAAAATATTGACTTTGAACAATAGCAATTGGTAACCAATCTCTAAACAAAGACAAGTATCCATAATTTATTTTTTGAGAATGTGGGCATAGTGTTCTAGGCTACTTCCTGCTGATAGGGGACACTGGTAGTGTTATGGGGATCCTGAGAAAATTCGAGATAATGTTCAAGTCCTGGGAAGACTGGCTATAACCTTTGTTGATAGGTACCATCTATTAAGGTTCAGGAGGTCTGGCTTGATGAAATCTGATTCATCTTAACCTAGAACACATCCATAGCCTCTTGCTTTCTGTGAAAACAAAAACAGAGCTTCCTTTCCAAAGCAACATATCCTTAGATACAAATTTTGAAGTCAAGATACTTTTAAAATACATATATTGTTTTAACTTAGCAGTCGTTATAATGAAATGTGTCTCTCCAGTTAAAAATCCCAAAGACAATATAATCCAGACTCTCTGTATGATTTCCATCTTTACATGGCTTAACTTTTATATTATTCTTATTGTCTTTTTAAAGACTTTATTTTTTAAAACTACTTTTTTATATAACTGCATATACTCCTTTTCATCTCTCTTCCAAGCCTATGTACATTTTTACACACAATGTAAACTGTTAAGAGTTTTTATTTCATCTGAATCTGTCTTATTGTGAATCTATAACTGTTCTCTGACCAGGAGAGATTTTAGACTGCTAAACTGCATAGCTAAGACCAAGGCGGCAGCCTTGACTGCTGACTCTGCCCACCTTAGCTTCCCAATATGGCAGGGGTAATTCACCGTCAGCTCTGGGAGCTATGATCTCTGCCAACTCTGGGAGGCAATGGGTCCATGCCTCCATCCAACAGCATGTAGCCCAGAAATCTCTTCTTCTTCTTCTCCTCCTCCTCCTCCTTCTTCTCTTTTTGTACCAGAAAAAGTTAATTCCACCACTGCTGCATGACTGTATACAGAGATGCCACTGTGTACTGTGGCAGGAATCTGCCATGCTGCACACAAGCCCACATGCTATGAAACTTCCATGCTGTAGTCCAAATCTTCATGCCATGGCATCTCTATACCTTGGTGTCTCTATATCTTGGCCCACATGAGACATGAAGTAGAAAGCTGTTCTTAGCTTCATTATAGAATGTTTTAAGTTCTCTCAAGTTTTAGGTGGAAAGTTTTGCCACCACCTGTGGGCATCATTTGTAGTCATAACTTTTCCTGTGTCCTGCCTGGTCCACAGCCACTCAAACCCAAATAAACACACAGAGGCTTACATTAATTATGAACTGTATAGCCATTAGCTCAGGCGTATTACTAACTATCTCTTACACTTAAATTAACCCATAATTCTTATTTATGTTTAGCCATGTGGCTTGGTACCTTTTCCCAGTTCAGCCTTGTCATCTTGCTTCTTCTGTGTCTGGCTGGTGACTCCTGACTCACCTAGAATTCTCCTCATCTGCTTACCCTGCCTATATTTCCTGTCTGGGTACTGGCCAATCAGCAATTTATTTATCAACCAATCAGAGTAACACATATTCACAGCATACAGAACAACATCCCACAGTAGACAGGGTCTTTCATTGAACCTAGAGGTCATTAATTCAGCTTGGCTGTCTGTCAGTGAGCTTGAGAGTCCTCTTGCCACTCTCACCCACCACCAGGACTGGGGTTATGAATGAGTGCAGCTTAGCCTGGCATTCACATGGGTTCTAGTATTCCAAATTCAAATCCTCCTGGTTCTATGACAGGCACTTGACTGGCTGGTCTTTCTCCTCAGCCCACGCTTTTAACAGTCGTCAAGTGTCAAGTGACATGAATGTTTAGAGATATCAAAATTTCCAAATACCTAGGTGTCCACTCAAAAGCCATTTCACCCATCTTACAAACACACCAGACAGCAAGAGATAAAGGGAGCCCATCATGATTACAGGGTGGTCCCAAATGAGGGTCTTGAATTCAAGGAAGCTTCAAGTCCACTGGTGGCAGACTCCTGGCCTTGGCCTTGGTGTCATCACTATTGATAGAGGGCAGAGTACAGCAAAAAGTCTTACTAAAATATCACAAGATGCATTCAAAAATATCTAGTTAGGGTTTCTATTGCTGTGCTAAAACACCATGACCAAAAGAATGTGGGCAAGAAAGGATTTATTTCATTTTACAACTCTTAAGTCATACTCCATCTCTGAGAAAAGTCAGGACAGAATATCCAGGCAGGAACTTTGAGGCAGGAACTGAAGCAGAAGCCATTGAAGAATGCTGCTTACTGACTTGCTCCTCATTGCTTACTCATTCTTTGTTTGTTTGTTTGTCTTTTTTAGAGACAGGGTTTCTCTGTGTAGCCCTGGCTGTTCTGGATATCGCTCTGTAGACTAGGCTGTCCTGGAACTCACAGAGATCCACCTGCCTCTGCCTCCTGAGTGCTGGAATTAAAAGCATGCACCACCACTGCCCACCCTGCTTTCTTATAGACTCCAAGACCACCAGTCCAGGGGTGGCATCACCCACAAAAGCTGGCCGCTCCCACATCAATCACTAATAAGAAAATGCCCACAGACTTATCTCCAGTCCACTCTGATAGAGGCATTTTCTCACTTGCAATTCCCTCTTCTCAACTAACTCTAGCTTATGTCAAACTGACAAAACATTCAACTAGGACAAAGAACTTGCATATTTCCCGAATAAAACTACCTGTGAAAAGTGCTTTGTATACAAAGTTACTCAACATAAAGCTTACAAAAATAGCTACAAAATATGTTGGAATTCTCACTGACTTCATATACTCAGCTCATTTTGTTCCATTTGAAAATCATACTCTCAATTCCTACATGCATACCATGTCAGACAGATTAGAAACTGTTTCCTTTACAGGGATTTGTAGACATACCATCACATGCTGCATGGAGGCGTTTCAGTCCACAACCTAGATATATTATAGTGGCCTGCAATGATAGATCTGTACATTCCCATGATAGTGCTATCACACGCATCCTAAACACAGAAAACTGTGTGATGGTGGCTAAAGACATCAACCACCATACAAAAAAGTGTTAGATACCACTGTGTACAACATAATTCCTGTTAATAAATGACTATGCCAATTACTATGTTTACTATAATATTTCCTTTCATACTGTACTCCTACTTATGAAGTTAGTTGTAAAACAGTGTTTCTTATTAGCTGGAGCAGCCTCTTGCTTTTATCATGTCCCTTTATTGCATCATTTTTCTATTACTGTGCATGTAATGTCAATGTCCCCATGTTATATGTGACAAAAATGAAGAAAACAATAAAACAAAACTTTGCCTTAGCTATTGCTGTGAAGAGACACCATTTCCAAGGCAACTCTTACAAAAACAAGCCTTTAACTGGAGGCTTGCTTACAATTTTAGGTTAGTCCATAATCACCATTCACCATGGCAGGAAGCAGACAGGCACGGTGCTGGAGCAGACACTGAGAGCTTACCATCTTGATCCATAGGCAGAAGGCATGGAGAGGGGGTGGGGGAGAGAGCCTGGTATGGGCTTTTGAAACCTCAAAGTTCACCTCTCAGTCACACACCTCCTCCAGCAAGGCCACATCACTAATCCTTTCCAAACAGCTCAACTGACTGGTGACCAAGTATTCAAATATCTGAGTCCATGGGGGCCATTCTCATCTGAACCACCACAGTAGCCTTACCCAAGCATATACATAATGAGGTTGAACAACTGTCATGACCTACTATGTATTAAGACTTCATATAATGTTTAGTATTTGCCATTTTAAAGTCAGTTTAACACTAATGGAAAGACTTTGAGGGGGTCTGCACCAGACCACAGAATAAGTAATTGACAGAAATGAGCCCCATGTTTTCTGACCAAAGTGTACATTATATTGTATACCCTACTCTTTCACTGCATAGGCCTTCTTAGTCTGACAAAAACCTTAGAATAACAAGGAGTTTTAAAGTTGTCCATACCATAGTCTAGCCCAAAGGACCAAACCAGAATCAAAGGTGCAGTAGGAAACTGCAGGTACCAGTAGTCTGTAAAACTTTCCACTGGGGAAACTCTTCATATTTGTCTCCATGTAACGTGTAAGATAAGGATTAAATTAAAGCTTCATTCACCTTTCACATTTCTGTTCCATGATGAGATGAAAAGATCTTAAACGAAGATTCATTTTCATTGTTTTCTTAATGAGCCCATTTTCTTCCTAGAAAGCCCTGACTAATGTTCATATCACTTAGTCTGTTTCTAGATGGTGACAATTTCATTTTATTTGAAAATTATTTTTTACAGTTTGTGTTTGTATTCTTATTGCTATTTATGAAAGATTTGAAGGAAATGAGCCACTGTCTTTCTCTAGAGACTTGCAACAACTATTTACTAAACATTTTATTGATATTGGGCACTATGCAATAGTGTACAGTGTGCAGTGTACATAATAGTGTACAACAGCAACAAAGAAAATGCAGCTCCTGCCCTCTTGGAATTTATAATCTGGTAGGGAGACAAATGATCAATGTGCAAGTTAATATGGAATCACAAATGACAGTATGTGTTATTTTTTAAAAAGAAGCAGAGCAGGAGCTGTGAGAGATGGTGGGATGCATAGGAGCACTTGCTAAGCAAACATAAGGACCTGAGTTCAAATTCCCAGCACCCATCTAAAAACCCAGGCATAGACACATGCACACAGCACTGTGGATGGGGTGGGACAGGAAGATTGTTGGGAACGCTGGGGGATTGAACTCAGGTTCAGCAAGAGAGCCTGTCTCAAGGAACCAAGCCAACACTTGGATTTTCTCCCCTGACCTCTGCTCTGCTCAGAGGCTTGCACCTGCACACAGGAGTTTAGGACACACATCTGTGCAGACAGGAGTGAAGGCAGAATAAACCGGTTTAAAGGAAGCAGCAGAGAGAGTCTCTATATTGGGTGGTCAGATACCAAGCAGTTTCTGTGAAATAGCTTCATAAACATCAGACTTTTCAGTAGCTATCTGGTTCACTCATAAGAAATACTCTCATAAACTATTAGTATGTTCAATATATATTCTTTTGAGTCCAATTTTCTCTCAGCATACATTTTTTAAGAAACATTCATGCTGCCTTGTGTATTTGCACTATTGTCAGTGTTTACTTCATTATTAATGCTTAATAGAATTTTATTTTATATACATTAGGGTGTTTGCATGCATATATATTTTAAGAATCCTTAGCTCATATACTGAACACATACCTTGTGTATTCCAAAACTTGACCCACAGTATTGCACTTAGTGGGTACTCGGTGCACTTTATTGAATAATTTTATATTCATAGATAACATCAGTTCTTTTCTCTCCAACATCCCTACTAACAATATTCATGGACTATATTTTACCTTAAAGTAGGCTTTGATGTGAACCAATGGGAGACCCTAGTGAGTGATTTTTTTTTCCCAAACAAAGCAAATATGTTGTTTGGGTTGGGCAAGGAGTCATAGCAACTGTATTAGACCTATTTCTCTCCTAGATCTTATAAAACTGGATGTGTCTAATGTGAGTGGATATCACCCATTGATGGACATGTCCAAGGTTTGGTCTTACATTTTATGAGTGATACTAATTAATTATCTATAACTTTTAAACAGTAAGAGGGGAGGATACCTCTGAACTTTCTTAGAAAACCTGGGTTAGTTTCATTCATGTCTGTTTCATGTAGACTGAGTTCTAACACTTAGAAGCTAGGTATTCAATAAATGTTTTTGGACTTGAACTAAATGCAGACAAATCACTTTAATATCACATACGAATGTTTACTGTGTGCTTCTCCATAATAATTAGATTGGGAAATGTTAAAAGAAATACTTACCCAGCCTGAATGTTAATGCAGGGCATATCTCTGAACTGAAATTGATGTTCCCCTTAATATCTCCTGTGAAGCAGACTAGCATTTAAAACAGTTAGTATGCCAGGAGCAGTCTGGAAAGCGTGGTTTGCTTTGCCACTTGGCCTAATTGAGGAAAACAAGCTGCCCTTAATAAACTGAGCTTTACACAGGCTGCAGAAAGCCTGTTCACATGAAAGGAGGCAGACTTGACTAAACCCAAAGGCTTAGACATGTTATTGTCTATTAAAATTTATTTATTATTTATGGAATAAAGCCATCTATAGGGCATCATTTTGATGGGAAGCATGAGACACTAAGCTCTGAGGCTTTGAAACCAGTAGAACTTGGTCTGTTTGCTACCTAAGACCTTGGCAATCTACCTCACCTTTCTGGGCCTATTCCTTATCTACAAAGGTGATGATAATATGATCATCCTCAGCAGGCTACACTCTCATACTTTATACAGTGTCCTGCTAGTTGCAAGAACAACATGTCCTTACCATCTACGAGCTTGTCAGAAACTTGCTACCTTCAGTCCTATCCCAGACTCACTGGACCAGAAACTCCCTCTTAGCCTGATCCTCAAGTGACTTGTATCCACCTCACAGTTTGAAGATGTGGCCCTTCACTATCTTACAAATATAGTGCACACAGAAAATGTTTCATAATATAATGAATAAATGCAGGAAACGTCAGTATGAAACAAAAACAAACGCAACCTCTGCCAAGCATTACTCAATGCATGTTTTGGATGGGTTCTGTATGCAGTTCATCTTCTACTGGTCGACATTGCAGTCATCCATGAACAGTCCTCTGTAGATACCATTCTGTTTAAATGTGACTTGCTTCATTTGGGTGATCATTTGTAAAAACTGGAGCTCAGTGGTAGACATTCATCAGCTAACATGCACCTCAGGTTCTTCTGTGGCTTCAAACTTACAGCTTTATCAAAATTGGCAGGCTGGTGGTAAAACAAAACTATTAATTGACCTTCTCCTCTCTCCACAGCCGTGAGCAGAGTATATTGGTTTTAAATGGATTCTTCACACTCCAGCAGCTTGATCATTCCTTCCCACACCCAAAAATAGATAGCAAAAGATGAAACATAAGGGAATAAAAAATGTAAGAGGCGATCATTTCTACTTCCCTTGAGCCTATTTTATCTAAGACTGCAGACAGCATAAGATATGGGGGTGGGATGGGGCCGAATAATGCTTTCTACATGGTCATAGTCATAGTCCTCACCCCGTACATCAATGTGCATATGTGTACTGTCTGTAAACCTCCTAGAGAAATAAGTAGCTCAGCATTTGGCACTGAGAATTCCCATCTCCCCTGTGTGGAGAGCTGGGATGCTTGGCAGAAGCAATGCATTCTGTATGAGCTTGAAGCATACAAACCATGACTATTTGTGAGAGCAGCATGCTGGCCCCAGAGCGAGGCACCACTGACAGTGTCTGGCAGTGAGAAGTTCATTTACTAGAGTCTCTTTGAAGACGAGTCAAGTCATTTTAAATTCTGGTGCAACACTTCTTCCATATCTGAGCTGAAACAGAAGAAATAGGAGGCATTGGCAAGGGAAGCTTTGAAAAGAGAATTGGAAGGCTGCCCTCCCGAATGTGTGCTGGTATGGTCTGTGATCCACTCCCTCCTGGATAATGTTTTTGATTGTGTAAGAATCCTGCATAGAGATCAGTTGAATCTCAGTGCATTGCTGGTGTTGTGTTATTTGACATCAAACTGAGAAAATAGCTTGTTTTCAGCCACCAGGCTTTTCCTCATATACATACTTCCTCCTCGGGTGTTTTAGCCCATTGTTTAACAAGTTTGCTTTCAGAGGGCTCTCAAGGAACCATGAATGCCTTTTCTGGAAGATGAGGAATCCAATTAATTAATGAATATTATATTAGTGTCTGATAACACTTTTCTTGTGTAACTTAAAATGAAGGGATATATGCTATGAAGTTAGATTTAAAGTCCGATATGAAATCCATACACAGTAACATTTTTCTATCAATGTCCTCCAAAGACTTCCTTATAGAGCGCCAAACCAAAATTCTGAGCTCTGACCTTGAATCATCTAAGATGCTTTCCTTAGCTCTCAGTTCCTCTTTCACTGGACCAGACCAGTTCCATTTCCAGGGTCAGCCCACAGACAGGAGCACTCCAAATTCTACCCATAAGGTCTGCTGCCTCTTCCTTGGGTGCTCCTGGTCCTCTGAGATGCCCTTATCAGAAAGGCATGTTCTCAGGATTCTGAATGAAATGCCTTCCTCTCCTGGTCTCAGGGTTTATATTTCCTTGTCCTGCTTCATTGCACTGCTCATGACTCTACATAATCAGTTATGTAATTGTTTATTATTTGACTACGTAACTAGACTGTTAGTTACATAAAGTAAGAATTTTGTCTGGGTTTTTTTGTTTTGTCTATATCTCCAGTGCCTAGAAAAAAAGCCTGAGACAAGGTTGAGGGTCAATAAGTAATTGTAATTAATTAATGACTTCAGCTTTATCTGTGTTCACTATCTAGCATAGGGAATTATATGTAATATATATAATGAAAATTGCATATGAATGCATGTTGAGACAAGCCCTGTCTCCAATCTGATGCCATCTCCCTCCTCCTCTCCTGGAAGCAATCAAACCATGAACTTGGCACTTATGCCTGTACATGTCTTTATCATACAGGCATATGTAGTCCCAAGCAACAAATCACAATCAGGTAACTGTAGCCATGCTCTGTCATAGCACAGCATAAGATATCACAGCCTGTAGAGTGTCATGACAAAGTACAACATAACAACATTATTTCCTATAATCAGAAAAACAATTCTCCAACTCTGATACATAGCAAAATTGCAAGGAAAGCATTTATATATCCAGAGGCCAAACCCCAATGAACTTTATCTAAAAATTTCTGAGGAGAAATCCTGACATTATTTCTTAAAAATGTTCAATGAGACTCCCTGGGAACCCACAGGCCACTCCAGCCAAAGAAAAAGGCATGCTAACTGCAGAGCTTTGTATCTACCTCAGCTCCTCCAAGACAAATCCCCAAATCTCATTCCAGCCATGCAGCAGAGCACCTTTTGCCCCTATCTCCAGTGGGTCTCACCCCCACTAATTGCTTTATCTTAGCTCCAAAGCCCAGCAGGCATACCCTGGGAGCCCTCAGGCCACTCTGGAAGTGAATAGGCTAACTGTTGATCTTTGCCTCACCCTTCATTCCTCTAAGTTCCCAGTTCTGAAGCAGACCACTTCTGACTCTCTTTACTCTGCCCCCATTCCCAGGGGGCTAAGCAAATCCTGATGGAATGCCCTGATTTCTTTCCTCCTGTGGACCCCTCAGCTCCCCACTCCTAGCCCACCCCATTCTTAAGTGTCAGTTCTCAATATCTAGAACACATTTTACCTGGTACCCTCAGTGGCCAAACATATCAGAATCCCAGAAGAATTTCCTACTAGGTAACGCATAGCTACCACACTCTCCTAAAAACTAGAGAGGGCAGCAGAAACCAAGGAACAAAACACTCAAGCAACAAAGGCATGACCTAGAATCATAGTCTTCCCAAACTCAGATGCACACACAAAAACATAATCAATAATAGCAGGAAAATATATCCAGCAATGATACTATAGCAGGCCTCAGAATAGTAACCTCACTGCAGCACAAGAAAAAACTTAAAATAGTCTTTATGAATATGATAGATGCCCTTAAAGATGAAATTTAAAAATTCCTTAAAGAAATAAATGAAAAAACAAACAAACAGTGGAAGGAAATTATTAAAAGACTTTGAGACCTCAAAATAGAAGTATAATCAATAAAGAAAACCCAAAACTAAGGAAATCTGGAAGTGAAAATTTTAGGAGTGAAAACAGGAAACCTCAGAGGCAAGCCTCACCATCAAACTACAAGAGAAGAATAGACAGTCTCAGGCAGTGAAGGCACATAGGAAAAATGGAAATCTCAGCCAAAGAAAATGTTAAATCCAAAAAATTGCTGGTACAAAAATATCCAGAAATCTTGGACATTAGCGAAAGACCAAATCAAGAATAATAAAAATAGAGGAAGGAGAAGAAACCTAGGTCAAAGCACATAAAATATTTTCAAAATAGAAGAAAATTTCAAAGGTATAAGAAGCATACAGAATACCAAATAGACTGGACCAGAAAAGAGAGTCTTCTTGACACATAATAATCAAAACACTAAACTTACAGAACAAAGAAAATTGAAATGTAATAGGGAAAAAGATGAAGTAACAAATAAAGGAAGACCTATTAGAATAGCATCTGACTTCTCAACAGAGACTCCAAATGCCAGAAAGCCCTGAACAGATGTTCCATAGACTATAAGAGACAGATGGCAACTCAGACTACTATACCCAGGAAAACTTTTAATCAAAATAGACTGAGAAAATAAGACATTCTACGATAAAAACAAATTTAAGCAACATCTATGTACAAATCCAGCCCTACAGAAAGTGCTAGAAGGAAAACTCTAAAGAGGTTGCCACACCCAAGAGAACACAAGGAATGAATAATCCAGATCAGCAAATCAAAAGAGGGACACACACACACACACACCATACCATCACCACTATGAGAACAACAACAATATAACAGGAATCAACAAATACCACTCATTGGTATCTCTCAGTATCATTGATCTTAATTTACCAGTTAAAAAACACAGACTAACAGAATGGATTTAAAAACAGAACCATCCTTCTGCTGCATCCATAAAAACACACCTTAACATCAATCATAGACATCACCTCAGGTAAAAGATGGAAAAAGATATTCCAAGAAAATGGACCTAAGAACCAAGCTGATATACCCATTTTAGTATCTAACAAAATAGACTTCTATCAAAAACTAATCCAAAGAAATGAGGAAGGATACTACAGTACTCATCAAAGGAAAAATCCACCAAGAGGATATCAGAAGTCTTAACATCTGTGAACCAAACACAAGGGCACCCAAGTTTGTAAAAGAAAACTACTACAGCTTAAATCATATATTGACCCTCATACACTGATAGTGGGAGACTTTAGTACTACCTACTCTCACCAATGGACAGGTCATCCAAACAAAAACTAAACAAAAAATACTGAGGCTAACTGATGCTATAAACCAAATGAACCTAACAGACATCTACAGAACATTTCACCCAAACACAAAAGAATTACCTTCTTCTCAGAACCTCACAGAACATTCTCTAAAATGGATCACATACTTGGACACAAGGCAAGTCTAAATAAATATGAGAAAATTGAAATAACTCCCTACATCCTTTTTGACTATCACAGATTGAAGTTATAATCAACTGGTTATCATCAACAACAGAAACAATAGAAGGCTTACAAACTCATGGAAATTGAACAACCCTCTACTGAATAACAAATGCATTAAGATAGAATTTTTAAAAAGTAAATATTTCTAAAATTGAGTGAAAATGAATATACAGCATACCCAAACGTGTGGATACAATGAAAGCAGTTTTAAGAGGTAAGTTCATAACACTAAATGCCTACATAAAAAAAAAAAAAATTCATCCCTGGATTCTGCCTCCCCACACCCTGAGTAAGACCCTTCCACAGGCTCATGCCTTCCCAGCTAGTCCCTAAACCCAGCGACTGGCCCTGACCCCAACCCTTGCAGACTTCCACCACTGAGGCACAGACCATACCAGCCAGAACAGGTGAGTGACCCACCTGGCAACAGAACTGCATCTCTCCCCAGATTCTGTTCCCAGAACCTTTCCCCAAGACCACACTGCCCCACCCCATCCCTGACCCTCTGCTGGGCCCTCTCCCCAGCCCCAGGAGACTTCTTCTAAGCAGACCAGGCCACATAAGCCAGAACAGCTGCCAGTGGAACTGAACTCCGTGGATTCTGTTCCCGAGGACCATTCCTCAGGCCCTGCCATCCCAGCTTGTCCCTGGCCTGCTACTGTTGGACCCTACCTCAACCCCAGCAGAAAATCTGCCATTGAGGCAACAACTGTACCAGCTACAACTGCTATCACCAGTCATCAAATGGCCTTCCACAGAGCTCCAGCTGACTCCATAGGTCCAGACACAGTCTATACCAGTTGGAAGAAAAGCACCAGCAGTTCTATTGGAGGCTGGACTGGTCCTAGGTACCAAGAAGAAGATTCTGGCTTTACCACAAAACAGGCAAGGTCAAGGGACCCAAAAATCTCAGAAAAAAAATATCCAGCAAAGACTTGCCAGTCCCCAGAAGTCTTGGCCACTTAGCCAAAGTCCAGAGAGGAAACAGAAACCAAGGAACAAAACACCCATCCAACAAAGACAAACACAGGAATCAGCACCTTGACCTATAATCATCACAAATCCAGATGCCTAAATGCCATTGTCAGAACACAACCAATAACAAAAAGGGCAACATGGCATCACCAGAGCCCAGCTATCCTTAACATTCCAACACAGCTAAAGCACAAGAAAGCAACCTTAAAAATAATATGAAGATGACAGAACTCCTTAAAGAGGAAATGAAAAAAAAATCCTTAAAGAAATTGAGGAAAAGATAAACAAAAAATTGTAGGAAATCAATAAATACCTTAAAGAATGCCAAGAAAGTCAAGAAAAACAAATAGGTGAAGGAAAACAACTCAATACTTGAAAATGAAAATAGAAGTAATAAAGAAAACATAATCTGAGGGAATTCTGGAAATGGAAAATCTGGTAAGTAAACAGAAACTACAGATGCAAGCATCACCAAAAGAATACAAGAAAATGGAAGAAGAAACTCAGGTGTTTAAGATACAATAGAGGTAATAGATTTACCAGTCAAAAAAATGTTAAACCTAAAAAATTCCTAACATAAAATATTCAAGAAATCTGAGACACTATGAAAAGACCAAACCTAAGAATAGTAGGAATAGAAGAAGGAAAAGAACTCCAGGTCAAAGGCCCAGAAAATATATTCAACAAAATAGTAGAAAGAAAATTTCCCAATCTAAAGAAGAACATGTCTATAAAGGTACAAGAAGCTTACAGAACACCAAATAGACTGGACCAGAAAAAAATCTCTCACCACATAATAATCAAAAACACTAAACATACAGAACAAAGAAAGACTATTAAGAGCTGCAAAGGAAAAAAGCCAAGTAACATATAAGACAGACCTCTCAGAACTACATCGACTTCTCAATGGAGATCCCAAAGGCTAGTAAAGCCTGAACAGATCCTTGCAGATTATAAAAGACCATGGATGCCATCCTAGACTACTATACCCAGCAAAACTTTCAATCACCATAATTGGAGAAAATAAAATACTTCATGACAAAATCAAATTTAATCAATATATATCCACAAATGCAGCTCTACAGAAGGTATTAGAAAGAATCTCTAACCAAGAAAGTTAGCTACACACACAAAAACACAGGCAATAGATATCCCACATTAGCAAAAATCGAAGAAAAGAAACACACATACTATGAACAACAACAAGAAAATAACAGGAATTAACAATCACTGGTCTTTAATATCTCTCAATATCAATGGACTCAATTTCTCAATAAAAAGACACAGGCTAACAGAATGGATGTGAAAACAGGATCCATCCTTCTACTGCATACAAGCAACACAACTCAACATCAATAACAGACATTACCTCAGAGTAAAGGGTTGGAAAAACATTTTCCAAGCTAACAGACCTTAAGAAGCAAGCTGGTTTAGCTATCCTAATATCTAACAAAATAGACTTCAAAGCAAAGTTAATCAAGAGCTAGAGAAGGACATTTTATATTCACCAAAGGACAAATCCACCAAGATGATGTTTCAATTCTAAACATGTACACCCCAAATTCAAAGGCACCCTCATTTGTAAAAGAAACATTGCTAAATCTTAAATCACATATCAAACCCCACACATTAATAGTGGGAGACTTCAACACCCCATTCTCACCAACGGCCAGTTATCCAGACAGACACTAAACAATGAAATAAGAGAACTAACAGATGCTATAACTCAAATGGACCTAATAGATATTTACACAACATTTCACGCAAATACCAAAGAATATACCTTCTCAGCACCTTGTGAATGTTCTCCAAAATTGACTACATACTTGGTCACAAAGCCAGTTTTAACAGACACAAAAAAACTGAAATAACCTTTTGTATCTTATCAGAATACCATGGATTAAAACTGGATATTAATATCAGCAAAAACAACGGAAAGCCTACAAACTCATGGAAACTGAACAACTCGCTACTGAGTTACACTGGGTTAAGACAGAAATTGAAGACTTCCTAAAATTCAATGAAAATGAATGTACAACATACCCAAACTTACAGGACACTGTGAAAGCAGTGCTAAGAGGAAAGTTCACAGCACTAAATGCCCACATAAAGAAGTAGGGGAAATCTCACACTAGTGACTGAACAGCACACCTGGAAGCTCTAGAACAAAAAGAGGAAAACTCACCAAAGAGGAGACTGCTGGAAATAGTCAAACTGAGGGCTGAAATCAGTAGAATAGAAACAAAGAGAACAATACCAAGAATCAATGAAACAAAGAGTTGGTTCACAAAATCAACAAGATAGACATACCCTTATCCAAACTAACTAAAAGGCAGGGAGAGAATGTCCAAATTAACAAAATCAGAAACAAAAGGGGACCATAACAACAGACACTGAGGAAATCCAGACAATCATTTAGGTCATTTTTTCAAAAACCTTTATTCCACAAAATTGAAAACATCTAAAATAAATGGACAAATTTCTTGATAGATACCATGTACCAAAATTAAATCAAGAGCAGATGAACAATCTAAATAGACCTATAACCCCTATGGAAATAGAAGCAGTTTCCCAACCGAGGAGCTGGGTCCTACCTCAACTTCATATGCCATGCTATGTTCAAGACCATAGGAGGCCTGCCACTTTCTAAATGGAGACAGAGGAGGAGTGGGTGGATGGGAGGGGGTAGATGGAAGTTAGGGGGTGGGAACAGGAGGTGAGTAGGGAAAGGAAACTATGGGTCATATGTAAAATAAAGGGGGAAATGTTAATAAAAAAGAAAGTCTCCCAATCAAAAAAACCAGGATCAAATGGTTTCAGTGCAGAATTCTACCAGACTTTCAAAGAAGTCCTCACCAAATTATTCCACAAAATACAAACAGAAGGAACATTGCCAAATCCTTCTTATGAGGTCTTAGTTACCCTGATACTCAAACCACAGTTTGTATTTACTCAACAAAAAAAGAGAATTACAAACCAATTTTCCTCATTAACACTGATGCAAAAATACTCAATAAAATACTGGCTAACCGAATACAAGAACACATCAAAAAGATCATCCACCATGATCAAGTGGGTTTCATCCCAGAGATGCAGGGATGGTTCAACATACAAAAATGTGTCAATGTTACCAACCATATAAACAAACTGAAAGAAAAAAAAAATGGTCATTTCATTAGATACTGAAAAGGTCTTTGACAAAATCCAACACCCTTTCATGATAAAAGTCTTGAAGAGATCAGAGATACAAGGAACATATGTAAATATAATAAAAGCAATATACAGCAAGCCAATAGTCAGCATCAAATTAAATGGAGAGAAACTCAAACTGGTTCCAGTAAAATCTGGAACAAGACAAGGCTGTCCACTCTCTTTACTCTCTCTCTCTCTCTCTCTCTCTCATATATATATATATATATATATATATATATATAAAAATATATATATGTATATATATATACTTATATATATATACTTAGTATATATATA
The DNA here is from genome assembly GCF_004664715.2 of Peromyscus leucopus. Classification (NCBI taxonomy): domain Eukaryota; kingdom Metazoa; phylum Chordata; class Mammalia; order Rodentia; family Cricetidae; genus Peromyscus; species Peromyscus leucopus. Next base: position 4,759 of record NW_023505396.1, on the reverse strand, counting down.
TACTAAGTTCTAGCTAAAGAATTAAGATAACAAAAGGAGAACAAGAGGATACAAACTGGAAAAGAAGGAGTCAAAGTATTCCTATTTGCAGATGACATGATAGTATACATAAGCAATCCCAAAAATTCTACTAGGGAACTCCTAAGCTAATAAAAACCTTTAGTAAAGTGGCTAATGGGTCAATGAAATGGAATCAAACACCCAGATAAATCCACACACCTATGGATACCTGATTTTTGACAAATAAAGCATCTTCAACAAATGGTGTTGTCGTAACTGGATATCATCTTGTAGATGGTTGAAAAATAGATCCATACCTATTATCCTGCAAAAAACTGAAGTCCAAGTAGATCAAAGACCTTAACATAAATCCAGTTACACTGAACCTGACAGAAGAGAAAGTAGGAAATAATCTTGAACACATTGGCATAGGAGACAATTTCCTAAATGGAACACCAGTAGCATAGACACTAAGATTTGGCAATTAATAAATAGGATATCATAAAACTGAAAAACTTCTGTAAGGCAAAGGACACCATCAATAGGACAAAATAGAAAAAGATCTTCACCAACCCCACATCTGACAGAGGGCTGATCTCCAAAATATATAAAGAACTCAAGAAACCAGACATCAACAAACCAAATAATCCAATTTAAAAAATGGGGTACAGATCTAAATAGAAAATGCTCAACAGAGGAATCTCAGATGGCTGAAAAACACTTAAATAAATGTTCAACATACTCAGCTATTAGGAAAAATGCATATTAAAATAACTCTGAGATACCATCTAACATCTATCAAAATGGCTAAGATGAAAAACAAAAGTGACAGCTCATGCTGGTGAAGATGTGGAGCAAGGGTATACTCCTCCATTGCAATCAAGGGTGTGGTCAAGTGTGCAACTCAGGAGTCAGCCTGCTGGGTTTCGAATCCTTGTCTCCAACTCTCTCCAGAGTTTCAAATGTCCCTAGGTCCATCATCAATCACCATGGTGGAGTGGTGCGTAGAATCCCTTCTCAAGCTGAGCTGACCTGAATTCAGCATGATGCCTCAACTAACTCTCTAGCATTTTTTCCAAACTAGTCATCTCTCGGCTTCTTTAAACTGACTTTCCATCTAAGTCCTTTCTTTACTTCCTTGCTTCACTAATTTTTTTTTTTTGAGTTTGGAAAAACTTTGCTGGAATGCAGGCAGAACAGACATAGCACATAACTGCACAGCTATATGAAATTTCACAGATTACCCATGCCCACATAATCAGCACCCGGATCAAGAAAGAACATCATCCAGACATGGGGTGCAGGCATGTAATCCCAGCACAGTAGAGCTGAGACAAGAAGCTCCCATATTTGAGGTATTCCTGGCTACAAATTAAGTTCAAGGACAGCCTGGGCAACTTAGCAAGACCCTGGCCTATATTTATGTATATATATATATTTAATTGTAGTATAGAAGTGATAAGAAAGGGAAATGGGAGGAAAAAGAAGGAGAGAGGATGGAAGAGAAAGAAAAGGAAGGAAAAATTAAACATTGTCACCACTTCGCAAGAAGACCCTCCAGCTTCTTAGGCTCCACCCTCCAGAGGGCAGCTATTCTCTCACACCTATAATGGGTTGCTTTTTGCCTGTTTTTGTGTTTCTAGAACATACACTCTCTTTCCTGGTTCTTTCATTTGACATAGTATACAATACTGTAACTGTGTTTTGGATTCGTCTTTTTAAATTATAAAGACTATGCAGGAAAGCACTAGTAATAAATATGTAGTTGACTCTCAGTATGTAGAACAATCAGCAACACAGTGTAGAAGGTTCTTCCAGTTAGATTTAAAGGGCAGTTGCCTATTTTTCTCTGAAGAGCAGGAAAGCTTCACATCACCTATTTATTAACTTATCCATTGAACTGTCAGTGTGCTGTTGCATAATGTATGTTGCTTAGAAAACAGCATAAATATAGACGACTTGCAAGACATTGCTAGACAGGAGGTGAGACTGACTCTGGTTTTCTATTAGCAGGTTAGAGTAGTCCATAACCTAGAGTTCATTTTTACTTTCACCCAGGAGTGTGTGACTTTCGGGAGTGTTTGTGAGCTCATGATGAGTTCACATAACTTTAGGCTAATACTAATCTGAGCTCTCTCTTGGTTAATCTTCTGAATGATGTCTGAGTGTTGGAAAGACTGTGCAGAGAACAGTCAGATGAGGTCTCTGCCCTATGAGTATCAAAGTCTGATGAGAGGTCGAGAAGGGATGAGAAAAGGAAAGGGGAGAGAGAGGAAAGAGAGAAGAAAGAGAAGCAGAGAGAGAAGGAAAGTAAAAGCACAAAGAAACATTGTGATTCATCAAGGAGTCATGGACATCATTTGTACTTCTCTTTAGACTATGAGGATGTGCTCACAGCCCTGTGAGAGCAGTTCAACTGGCAACTGGTTTAGTTGAGAGACTCAGAAAAAGAGGCCAGAGGACTTGATGGCAGAGTGAGTGCTCAGAAGCAGGGTAAGCCATGAAAAGCACTGGATACTAAAATGACTTCAGAAACTCCAAGCCACAGCACAAAAAATGCTGTGACATCTGAGTTCTGCCTGAAATGTCCACCATCTCACTGTCAACTACCAGTACACACCTTCGTGCGGGCTGCAGACAATTGAGCATATAGGCTACTATGTGCTGGTTATGTAATCAGAAATGACAACCAAGATTTCTCTTTCTTAATTAATAAGCACTGGATATTCTTTATGCACCAGAAGTAGATCAAGGCTCCTGGTTTTACACTGTTACTCCTCACATAATTTTACACTATTACTCCTTCATGGCATGTACAACTGTTTCTCTTTTGCCCTGCACATCAAAAGCATATTAACATGAGCCTTAGTGAATTTATTTGGTACAATAATTCTCACTTGTTTTGTAACTTTCCCTAAAAGTACTCCACCTCTACAAGGGCAGGAATTTTTCCTTTGCTTCTGCAGTTGAGTTTGTCTACCCTGAGGCTTCTGCTGCCACCGTTCTTCACTGATGTCAGAACGCAGCTTACTTGACCTTCCAGTGTGGACTGAAGACTAGTGGTTTTCCAGGAATCTTCTCGGCCTTCATCACCAGGTTTGAACTGCTAAGACACGTATCCTCATTTACTGAGATTCTACCATGATTGTAGCTCCAGAGTACAGAAAGCCATTGTTGGACTGCACAGCCCAAAGCATGTAGCCCAATCTAGTAAATCCCATTTGGAATACATGTTCAGCCCTGGACCTCTACAGAACCCGGCTAACACAGGCACCCAGAGCACAATGCTAAGGGCAAAGGTGGTGGAGTCAAGCCGTCTGGATTTGATCCCAGTGCTAGTGGAATAAAGTCGGTGTTGATCTCTCACCTACATATCTTATCAGAAAATGACTTACTCACTTCTCCGAAGGCCCCGCCTCCTGCTACCACCATGATGGGATTGTCTCAGCATGAATTCAGAGTAAGAATGCAACTTCAAAGCATAATGTGCCTTTACTATTATTATCACTAGGGGGTTCAGTGATTAATGTCACACTGATCTTTCCCTCTAACACTGTGTTGACATCTTCATGTCTACTCCTAGTCTGAACTCTTCTGGGAGTCCACAGTTAGAAGGATTGGAAATTCCTTGCCTGTTTGATTCTGGTCCCAACACTTCCATGAGTCGCTTGGTTTTAATGAATGTGGATAGGTCAGAAATGAGAAATAAACAAAGAAATCAATAGAGACTGTGATTCACACACATTGTACAAAGTGGCTGAGTGATTTTCCTAGAACTCCTAGAAGAGGCAAGGGACACTGGTGTGGTGATATATTGTATACCCTAATAAACTTATCTGGGGACCAAAGGACAGAGCCAGCCACTAGATTAGACATAGAGGCCAGGCAGTGGTGGCACACACCCTTAATCCTATCACTTGGGAGGCAAAGATCCATCTGGATCTCTGTGAGTTCAAGGTCACACTGGGAACAGAGTCAGGCAGTGGTGGCACACACCTTTAACCCCAGCACTTGAGATCTTGTGCTTTTGCTTGGAAAGCACACATGCCTTTAATCCCAGGAAGTGGTGTGGCTGTGGGGAGAACAGTATATAAGGTGTGAGGGGACAGGAACTAAGCAGCAGTTCAACTTCAGACTCAGAGGCTTTCAGTCTGAAGATTCATGGAAACAGGATCGGCTGAGGAGTTGGTGAGGTGAAGTTGGCTATGGTTTGCTCTTCTTCTCTGATCTTTTAGCTTCCACCCCAATATCTGGCTCTGTTTTTTTGTTTTTTGTTTTTTTATTAATAAGACCATTTAGCAATTCATGTTATGCTGTGGTGATATTTTGTTTGTGCTCTAACAAAGCTTGTCTGGAGATTGAGTGGAGCTAGCCACTAGTTAACCACAGAGGTCAGGCAGTGGTGGCACATGCCTTTAATCCCAGCACTAGAGAGGAAGAAACAGGAAGTGATATGGCTGGGTGAAGACAGGATCTCAGCCCCTTTTATGGTCTGAGAAGTTATGGAGGTAAGAGGTGACTTTAGCTAGCTCCTTTACTTCTCAGATCAAAACCTGATATCTGACTCTGGGTTTTTATTATTAAGACCAATTAGAATTCATGCTCCAGGTCACAATTACTGTAGCATGGCCTGGAGATATCCAGAACTCAAGAACACTTTCAATTTACCTTCTGGTTTACACACTCATCTTCCCAACAGGATGTGGGCTGAAGGCAAACACTATCATTTATTTATGCCCCAACTCCTGGCTTGCTCAAT
>NW_023505395.1:0-56000 GCF_004664715.2 Peromyscus leucopus | reverse complement strand
AAGTAGCGAGCATTTTCTGTCAAGAACCAGACAATAAATACTTTAGGCTTCCAGGACCAGAAGCTCTCTCATGAACACTTGCCTGAGCTAGTGCTGCAGAAACAGCTTTACCATGCATAAGCAATAGGACATGGCCATGTTCTAATAAGCCCTATTTTCCAAGCTCAGAGAGGTTAGGATTTGGCCCACGGGTTATATTTTGCTGACCCTGCCCTAGGACATTGCTTCTCAACATGGTGTGGCCTCTGCGAGTCAGCATCACCTGGAGCAGAGTGGTGTATCCCAACCTAGAGCAGTCTATTCAAATACCATCTGCATCCAACAGGTGTCTCAGGATTTATGTGCACATTAACATTTGAGAAGCATTGCTCTGGAGACTTGAGCAGTTTGATTCTCAATTAGAATCATTAGGTGGGTTCTTAGATAAATGTTTATCTCTAATCAACAGGTTAAGTGTGATAATAGCAAATTTTGGTTGACATTATGGGATCAGCCAGGTCCATGTTGGTTCTTTTTCCGCTTGATGAAGAGAGATGTAGGAAACATGTGAAGTTTTGGAATAGCCTTCAAACCTGCCCAGTCTAACTCTGTATACCAGGCAGGTAACCATACATACTGCTGATCGGGAAGCTTGCCTTTCTCTCCTTCCACATAGTTGAAGCAATGCACACTAAACCAGAGCACTCAATCCAGAATCTTATTGCTGAAACATATGTACAAATAATTGAGGTGTCTTTGCAATCACCTCAACTGTAGTCATTAAATCCCCACAACATGCACATCTGTTCCCATGAATGTCAAGGCCAATGTCCTGAATGGGTAAATGACTCAACCAGCTGAAACACCTGATTATACTCACTAACTGTCCTGTGTCTTGTGAGAGATGAACTTACAGTAAAAGGATCGAGAAGGAAGCATTCAGGACAGAGTCAAGTCAACCCTCCTTATCCTTAGGTTCTACATCTGGGGCTAGAAGCATCTGGAAATGATGTGGCACAATTAAGCCTTTAACTGTTGTGTCTGGACTGAACGTATACATGTATTTTATGTTTGAATCACTGTAGCAAAATGATTACTTTTGTAGCATTTACACTGTGCTAGGTATGATAAGCAATCTGAAATGATTTAGAGTAAACAAAAGGAAGTTGAAGGTTTTCTGCAAATACTGCAGCATTTTATATAAGACACTTGAGCATCTGTGCATTTTGGGATCCACAGGGGTCATAGAACCAATTGCCCTTGGATATTGAAGGATAACTGTGCTGCCCTAGGCTAAGAAAATCTTGGCAGCCTACTCGGCCTCTTATTAACAATGTGTGTCTGAGCAAGTCATTCGAATCCACAGAGCCACAGTATCTCAGGAACATATGAATTTCAAATGGCATCTTTTATTTCCTCTGCCCCTGTAAAAGCACTACAGACTCATAATCTTGAGCCCTTGCTTACAATTCTAGGAGTATGTACATAAAGATTCATAGTAAGATGGATTAATCCAAAGCTGCTTTGACAGTGAATATGGAAGCAACAATATGAATATAGTAGCTAAATAAGCCATGGACAGCTACCAGGCTCTCATTAAACAAGAAAATCCATTTGTACTGAATGGAGCTATACATCGGTGTTACACTGTCACGCAGGCATGAAGAGGAAAAACCACTGTGTCCATTCATGCCAAGATGGTCATTTTTGTGTTTGATACCATTATAAATACTGTAAGTGATGATGTCTTATAATCTTATTATCTTTTGATGTGCTTATCAGTGTGGGTGTGTGCACATGTGTATGCAGGTCCTTGTGTGTTCCTTCATGTATAGAGGACAGAGGTTAAAGTCCATTCTTTCCTTATTATCCCTTTACCTTCATTTGTACATAAAATATTTATTATTTTTTTATTTTATATGTATGAGTATTTACCTGCCTGTATGTATGTGCACTGGGGGAGTGTTGTTGCCCATGGAGACCAGAAGAGGGTACTAGATCTCCTAGAACTGGAGTTACAAATGGTTGTGAACTACACTGTGGATGCTAGAAACTAAACCTGGTCCTTTGCAAAGGAAGCAAGTGCTCTTATCCACTGGGCCGTCTTTCTATGACCTTTAAGATTCTCAAACACATGAGGACACACACACATACACACAAAAGAATAGACTGATAATAATATTATCTTTGTTCTTGTCCCTGTGGGAACAAGGTAAGAATGTTATTGAACACAGGAAGTGCTGTGAACCTGGTGTGGCCCTATTTGCCTCCGTATTTAAAGACATTGAGTAAGAGACAAACATTGGAGATACTAGGCCCTGCCAATTTGTTATTTTTGCCTTAAATACAAGCTATTTTATGGGAAAATGAGACAGGATGGCCTGTGGCTGCAGGAAAGCCAGCCTTCTGCTAGCTCATTGGTACATTACTTCTAATAGTAAAAGTGTCATGAGGCAGTTCATTCACCAGATAAATCAGCAAGGAGATGTCAAAACATCGGAAGTTGTGAGTAAATAGACTGAGCTGCCTTGATATAGACTTGCTGTGAACGAGACTGTGGTTCCCATCTGCCCTGCAGACTGGCTGAGAAGAAAGCCTTCATGAAGATTAACCCATCATCCATTTCACAGTGTGTGGGGGCAACACTGCCAGTCCAGATCAAAGGTGGAAAGTAGCCCAGTCCAAACTGGCACCTCAAAGTCCTCCACACCCTAAGCAAAGTGGTTCCCTCAATGGGACTTTCATCACACTGAAAGAAATAGTTTCCTGACTGTTCTTGTGTTGTAGGTTTATGGTTTCTACAGTTTTAGTTCCAGACTTAGTTCCTTGTTCTGGTCTTGAACTGTCTGCAAACAGAGCTCAGCCCACCATAACAGGTGCCGCAGTATGGAGAACCTTGCCCTGCTGCATGGTTGATGATCCCCCTGAGGACCTGCCTAATGAATCATGTGTAAGTGCTCTGTGGACAGAGGAGTCCACAGAGCACACAGGAACAAAGCACATGATTGAAACTTGGACTGGGTTGCCAATGCCACAGGACTGCTGGGTCTGAATCCTTGAGTCTGTGAGGTGCCCTGGGGGGTACTGTGGCCTTTCTTCTACTTGGGTAACTGGGTTTTTCATAATAAGGAGTTAAAATGGTAAGAGGCTCAACATGAGTGGGCAGTCTCTGTGACACCAGGAAGAACCCAATTAGCACATCAGAAAAAAAAAAAAACCATGTCTGGGATGGGGGAACTCATTAGGTTTTGACAATTAGAAGAAATGATAGAAAAGCACCAGCACTGCCCTGAAAGTGAGCTACGGAAGTAAAATAAGGAAAAATACTTTAAAATGACAATATAATCTTAACAAAAATAATATTCTAATGTGGATTACTTATACTTGTTTTAGCTCTTTTCCTTGTTTTTCACATTGAGTGTGAATCTCATTAAAATTGGGGAGAAGTTAAATAATCTTTTCTTGAAATTAATCGTGCTTCATTTTTGTCAGATGGTGAAAAAAAAAAAACACGTGGACTATAAGATGGAAAACAGTCCTGGTAACTTTAAATCTGGTGCCTCATGCTCTGAAGTGGATTGCTTTGTCTGTAGAATAAATAAACAACAAAGCTTAGCCAGGCTTGGTGCATGCCTTTCATCTGAGCACTCCAGAGGTGGAGGCAGGAGGATCTCTGTGGGTTTGAGGCCAGCCTGGTCCACAGAGACAACTCAGTTCCAAATAAACTTCAAAACCAACCAACCAACCAAATGCTTGTTAGCTCAAATAGTGTTTAAATAAGCTGTATGAAACCAGTTTATGTCAAAGTGTTGGGGTTACAGTAGCTCACCCGAGTCCCCCAGGGATAAACATGAAATAGTCAACTACTGCCAGAGAAACCAGATTGCTAAAAAAAACCTGCATTGCTCGCCTGGTGCCCCCTTATTGGGAACATAAAACAAAGGGAGCCTACTAGCTCCAAAGGTGACCATGTTGTCACATTTAGTGTATTGGCTCCCAGTGGCTCAGCTAGACAGACATGGCCATTTGGTCTCTTAGAGAAGACTAGACTATTTCATGTTTTCTCTAGGTTAGCTGTCAGGTCAGTTCCTGTAAGTCTCGGTTATCCAGGGGTAGAAGAAATCTGCAGGTAAAGCTGAAAAGCCTTCCCTAATGACCACTGATTTAGCGTGAGTCCTAACTAATTAGGCTGGACATGACTGACAGCTCCCATGAGGGCGGAGTCTCCAGTTATGGCTCCTTGGGAGGTACTGGCTGAGAACTAAAGGCCCAAGTTCTTCTCTGCACTTCCAAGCCAGGTAAGTAAGTCTCCTGACTAGAGAAGAGCGACTACAGGCAAAAAGGTGAGCATCCTTGTTTACCTTTATCATTTCACTCAAAATGAGTCTATAATCCCACCCCCAGCTCTGCTCCCGCCCCCTCCCTATCGCTGCCCCCTGTCTCCGCCCAGCCCTGCCCCAGCCCCAACCCACCCCAGAGCTTTTCAAAGTTACTGCTTTTGCTGTGTCACTAATGTCTCACGTCCAGGTGGTGAAGCAAATCCCTAAGGTGGCCGAGATTCAAGGGTAAGGAGGCAGAATGACCTTTTTGTGAAAGACCTTGCAAAGTTGTGTGACAAAATTTGAGCCTACAAAAAAGACAAAGAAAGGGGCCATTGGCTGCGTGAGCTTCTCTGTGACGTATCTTTTGCAAGCTCCTTGTATCTAAATTAAGCTGACGATGGACGCTTTCACTTGTCAGCATGAGTTGGTTTTCAGGCTGGAAATGTCTTTTAATTTTGCAGAATCTAGTCAACTATATAGTTACGCTATCATAGTTTGAAGTTCACCCTAACCCTAACTGTAACCCTAACCCTGCTTGTGAACTTTGAGCACACAGGAAGGTTTGTGGTTTCCCTGGTGATAACCTGATAAACACCCATTCCCTCTTCAAACTACATCTACTGTTACCTCTCCCACAAAAGGTCTTTTTTTTTTTTTTAAGGTAGAAATAATCATACCCTGCTTGATCTACCAAGGTGACTTGAAACTAATTTTGCCTTTATGCTTTGCTCTTCTTTTCTTCTTTCTTTCTTTTTTTAAAACATGATCTGCCTGAAGCCACCTAGAAACGTAAAAAAGGGCAGGTTATGGGACCAGGTGCCAGGGCTCAAATACCTGATCTCCCATTTCCCTACCTGTGGGGCCCTTAGCAAATTGTGTCATCTGAAGATGTCTTCTCATGTGTGTGACAGGAGCACTAATTGTGTATCCTTGAAAGGAACATTAAGAGATTTAAATGGACACTAGCCATTTTGGAGAACACCTGTACACAGTATTCAAAATTACCTGTTGCTACTTAGGGTTTTATTATACTTACTATTAGTTACCTGCTCCACTCTTCTTGGTATATCATTTTATAACACTGGTCCACACTGTCGAAGAGTGCTTTGCTTAGCACATCTTGTCAAGGTCCTTTCAATCTCATTGCTAGAACTGAAGTGTTAATGATGTTGCAGTTGGGACCTGAGCTGAAGGGGGCAGACAAGGAAGAGCAGGGCAGTGGAACTAACCTTCAATGCTGACTCTAATGTACAATTCTATGAGTATGAGGAGAGTGCAGATGGAGCAGAATGTACCTCATTAATATTTATCTTATGGATCTCATTTTAAGTCTTGTATTTTTGTTTCTTTGTGTAGAAGGGTCTCTTAAGTCAGTTTCAACAGGTTTCCATTTGCTAGAAACAAGAGAGCCAATGGTGTAGGACAAATGGTAAATGAAATGGGATGACAAAATCCATCCTTGAGACTGGAAGGGGCAACAGAATAAAATGGTATACGCTAGATGCATTTCCTTTGGTACTTATCTTCAAAATACGTGAGCCTAGGATTAGCAGATAGGAACAGATGGTACCCTGATAAATTACATTAATACTCTAAAAACAGGGGAGGAAAAATTGCATGTATTGAATGGGAACAGTATTTCAAATGAATTATGTGCAGTTTCAGAATATCTGAAGATGGCTTTAAAATTTACAGGTTCACACTGTCCTCATTTTACCATATTTGAGAGAAAATGTAAGACTTCTATGCCTTAACATTGAAGCTTTACTAAGTGTCACATGCAAAAACATGAGTTTGTCTGTGAGCAGTAAATATGTCTTATTATTGCTCATTAAAGAAATTGTCTCAGCTGGACATAGTGGCACATGCTGTAATTGGTGCACTTGGGAAGCAGAAGTAAGAGGGTCAAAAGTTGAAGGACAACCTGAGTTATACAGTGAGACCTGGCTTCAAAAATCGAAAGGCTAGAGAGGCAGCTCAGGGGTGTGGCTCTTGTCTGGTGTATTCAAGACCCTAACTAAGGCTGATTTCCAGACTGAAATGAGTAAAATTCTATAAAATGAACCACATCCATTTGCCAAATTTCATTTCTTTGATTACCCTTTGTGTTACTTCCTGCAAGTAGTAGAGTTGGGTTGTATAAACAACAAGTAGGACATTTCTTATAAGTTTGTGGCTTGTTGCAAGTGATAGAAAATTCTTTTTTTAAACCCTTACTATTGACATGATTTTTTAATGAAGCTCTGAGGTCTCTAGCAAACTTCCTATTAACAACTGATTAATTTCATCATTACCTTTTGCTAGAGGGCCTGGAAGACTCATATAGGATCTGATATGTGTTGTATATGTGATTTCTATGACTATTTAGTGTAATTGTATAAATAATTAAGTTAATTCTGACTATCAGGAATAAGTATAGCAGTTTCAATATGTAAGACAAATCTTTTTGCATATTGAGAATCAGTAATTATATTAAGAGGTTCTGAAAATCTAATAATACCATGGGAATAGCATATAATTTTGATTTCTGAACTGGATCATAAGGGCTTTGAGCCACTTTACTTATTTCTCATTGCCTATAACCTGCCTTTCCTGATTTATTTGAATCAGTATAGTACATAGTGGCTCCAGAAATTGGGGTACCCTTTACTACATGAAGTAAAATTCAATATGTTTTTTTATTATAAACTGAAAACTCTTGCTTTTTGGATAATTGTTACTTATCTCTCCCAAAAAAAATACTGCAAGCTCTTTGACAATTTTCATTTTCTGCTCATAATGAAACAATTTCGGCATTAGTAAAAGGTACTATAATTTCTGCTGGTTCCATTTCTGTCAATTGATGAAGTCTTAACTTTCCTTTTAGAATCAACTCAGAAACTTTTTCCACATATGTCTTTAACTTTTTTACTTTGTTTATGTGGTAGAAATATCCATTCTAAGATAACATCTTTCTCTGCATTAAAATCCCTGTAGGGAAATTCATAGAGGATAAAATATCCAGAATGCAATCATGAGCATCCTGTAATTTCTTTTCCACCAAAATCAATTCTCTCTCAGTTTCAGCTGATAATTCTCTTGGACTATTTAAGTCCTTGTCACCTTTTAAGGTTAGAATCAATTTACTCAGCTCTTGATTTGTTACTCTAATAGTGGGCATAGATGGCAACATCTCCCAACAATTTTTGAAAGTCATTAAGAGTCTTCAATTGATCTCTTCTGATTTGTGCCTTTTGGAGTTGAATTTTTGTAGACAGGTTTTATATCCTAAATAATTAATAGAATCTTCTCTTTGTATTTTTTTTCAGAAGCATCTTGCAATCTTCAGCAAGGCAAAATTTTCTTTACTTCTTCAAATATTTTTCTCTAAAGTATCTACATTTGAATCAGCTAGTAAAATGTTATCCATATAATGGTAAATTACAGACTGAGGATATTATGTATGAACTATTTCCAACAACTGTAATACAAAATATTGGCACAGGATAGGCTGTTCAACATCCCTTGTGGATAACCTTCCATCGATATCTCTTAACAGGCTTAGAATTGTTATAGGTAGGTACCATGAAGGCAAATTTTTCTCTATCGTTTCTTGTAAAGGTATAGTGAAGAAACAGTCTTTTAAATCAATAACTATAATAGATCATACTTTAGGTAATAAAGAAGGCAGAGGAATTCCATAGTGCAAAGAGCCCATTGGCCTAATTGCCTTATTAGTAGCTCTTAGATCTGTTACCATTCTCCATTTTCCAGATTTCTTTTTAATAACCAAGATAGGGAATTCCAAGGACTGACTGATTCTTCAATATGTTGAGCATTTAGCTGCTCCTGTACAGTTGTTCTAAGGCCTGTAGTTTTTCTTATGTCAAAGGCCATCGTTCCACCCAAACAGGTTTGTCAGTCAACTGTTTTAAAGGTAAGGTTGTTGGTACCTTTGAAAGGCCAACAGCTGTGGTGCCCTGCTTATGTACAGCTTGAATGTCTGTGATTGTCCTTGATAGTATCTTTTCATATTTCTCTCAGAAGCATTCCTTATTTTATAGTTTATCTCTGGACTGGGGATGTTAATCTGAATATTCCATTGCTGTAGTAAATCATATCCCTATAAATTCATTGCTATATTAGCCACATATGGCTTTATTTTTCCTATCTGTCCTTCTGGCCCTATACATTCAACCTTCTTGCATTTCATTTTACTTGAGACAAACTGACAATTCCTAAAAACTTAACATTTACTTCCTGAAGAGGCCAACTGGATGCCATAATTGTGGTCCAATTTTTGTTACATCTGCACCAATGGATGTCTACCAAACCCACAATTTCTATGCCATTTATTTGCAATTCTAATTTCGGTCTTTGATTCTTTATAGAAGTTAGCCAAAATATTTGCTTTATGGTTTCTCCTGAAAATTTTGTTTTAAGTTCTAAAGCTGTTCTGACATGGAGATCAGTGTGGTTTTTAACAACAGGCATTAAATCATTTAATCATTTTGTGCAGGATTTTACCCAAAACTGACAGGAAATGGTTGAACTACATTTGATATTTGGGCCTGTGACAGGACCCACAGGACATTTTCTGATGGCAAGTGGTTACCCTGCCTGTCCTTTGTTGATCTATATTCACTAGTTCAATTCCAGGCTTTGCCACACCTTCTGCATACTCCAAAAGGCTGGGTTCTTCTTTTGAATTATTTATAGAATAAACATTGTTTCTAGGAGCACCTTGCTATGCTCCCTTTTCAGATGACCTTGTCTATTGCAATTAAAACACCTAACATTTTTGATTTTTCTTTATATTTTTAGAAACGGTGCTCCTATCCAAGTATCATCACTAAGCAGTATAGGAAACAATATCAACTGTATTTCTGATCCATTCTTCTATGGGTGCTGATCTTGCCCTTAACAGCCTAATCACCCTTTTACATTCTGCATTAACATTTTCAAAAGCCAAAGATTTGATTAATATTTGTCTAGCATCTAGATCAGATACCATTCTGTTTACAGCTGATATTAATCTGTGTAAAAAATTAGTGAAAGCTTCTTTTAGCCTTGCATAATTTTCATAAATGATTCAGTCCTCTTTCTTGATTCTTCAATCCTGTTCCAAGCACTCAAAGCTGCTATACAACATAGAATCAGAGTGTTATCACCCAACATATACTATCTTTGCAAATCAACATACTGACCTCACCAAGAATTTGGTTTGGAAATCTTATTACCTCTAACCCTACCATGTTGTTCCAAGGTCCTGGCCTCCTCTCTCCACTAAGTTCTCCATTGTAACTGAGGACTAGCTTCTACTACTGCTAAAATTTAATCCTTCCAGTCTTGTGGAATAATTCTATTCTTAGTTGCCCATGAATTTTAATATATGTTTTACAAAGTGTGAATGCATACCATATGAAAACTACTGCTTCTTTTACTCTAAGTCTAACATATCTACAGGATTCAGTTAACTTGTGCAGAGCCTTGGGGATACATATCATCTAGTAGTTGTTGTTGAACAGTAACTGGATATATTACAGTTGGTGTTCTAATAACCTTAGGCTGTTCCTCTCCAGTTCACGATGCAATGGTGTGGTGAATTCTACTCTAAATTCCTCTTTTATTAGTATATCTTTTCAAGGCTTGTATCCTAATAATCCACTTGTCTTATTTAGCACAAAAAACTACCAAGGCTATTTTTGATAAGATACTAATTACCATACTGACAGTAATTATTATTGGTATTCTATCGGTGTCATTTAAATCATTTATCTTCACATATTCTTCTTCTAACTCCAAGCCTTCTAAGCAGTATAGAGAGCACCCTGCATTGTTGTTTCCCATTCTTAACGTAGAAAAAAATTCTTTTTAATTTTCTATTCTCCTAAAGGACTTCTGAAATCTCTCATCAATTCTGTTGACTTCTCTGGGCAAGTGGAGCCAACTGCTGGTGTGGAGAGGTCCAGACAGCAGATGCAGCAGAGCTAGTATGGAGAGCCTCAGAGGGCAAATGCAGCAGAGCAGCTGGAGTGACCCTCCTTCATGTGCTTCTACCAGTTAGTAATTGTTGTTAACTGTTGTTACTATCTACAGTGGCTGCCCCATAACCAGCGGCTCTCTAGTCAGAGGCTGCAACTCTGCTGCTACCAGGAGCAGTTAGACCACAAGGCCACAGCCTGAAGGACTTTGTTCCTCAGACACCAACTCTTTTAAAGTTTCTAAGAGAAACTTTATCTAAATCTAAAGCACTCACGATTCAATGGTATAGGTGGAATCCTGTTTGCTGGTGTCTTCCAAAAACCCCAGTGTCCTCTCAGCCCCCACTTAAAAAACCCTTGTACACATGGTTACTCCTTACCACTTTCTGTCAGCTACTTGCTAACTCAGTCTCCTGCTCACAGGTCAATTTTATTTAATCAAACATATCTTTGAATTGTTAACAAAAGCAGTAGAAAAAATGAAATACACTTAAAATAATATTCCCAATACCAGTTAGTATTAATTCTGTTTTTAGTTAAAAAAAAAATGGGTCCAAGAAAATATATTTAAGCATTAATATCACACACACACACACACACACACACACACACACACACACACACACGAGTCATGGGAACTTCCAGTCTTGACTCTTCCTCCTCTCTCACACTTTTGACTTCATTCTCAAACCTTGCCTCTATTTTCAGATTCCTCATAATCACCAAAGAGTGGTCAGTATCTTAATCTCACACTTACTGCAAAAGAACTTACACACAACCATCAGGGAAATCCAAAGTGTCCATGGCCACCCAGAGCCAGCCACTGTGCAGAAAGGAATTTTCTCCCATCATCTTTCTCAGAAACACACAGTCTACGTGCAAGGGAGACTGTATCTTCAAGAGAAGAATTAGGTTCCCGTGGATTAATAGGCAGATGAAAGTCAGAAAGACTCAGGCCGTTACCAGTTAGAGAAATATGAAAGTCACTATGTCCTGCCATGGAGCAGAAACTGGTCAGACTAGGATCAAGGAACTTCATCTTTCTCCTATAATCACACATAACTGTTTATTTTCATACTTCATTTTATACTGCAGTACAACTCTAATTGGACATGGAATGTAAATCAAGTGCCTAAAAGTCAGTCTAACATTTCTGCTTTTTAAAATACTTACAGCCAATATGATGGTAATTCAGATTTTGATTTCTTTATATTGCTTTTAAAAATAATTCCTAACAAACACATGAAGATAGTTCTATATGTTTCCCCTTCTTTCACCTTCTTTTCAGAAAGTTCATTTTAGAAAATTATTAGCCACTAAAACTACAGATATGTTTTCATTGCCAGATGACATGAACTTTTGCTCTAGTGTCTAGCTTAAATTAAAATGATAAAGTTGTATTCAAATGACTTCTACCAAATTAGTAAAATGATAGATAAAACTCAAATAGATAAAACCAACCAGTATGTACTATAAGGCAAATATTCTTCCTTAAGATGTACATTCACTTTTAAACTTGTATTAGTTCTTTCAGAGTCTGGAACATTTGTATAACATCTGCCTTCCTTTCCCCAGATCTTCCCAGACCAGCCTATTTCCTACGCACCCCTTGTGTTCTTCAACACCAATGTGTGCTACCAAATGTTCTTGGCTATTTGGTCTTCCACAGGTATATGATCAATTTAGCCAGAGCTACACTCCTAAACTGTTTCTCCTCTCCTGGAAACATGGCTGGGATGGGACTGTGTATTTAATTTCCTTCTCCATGTTGGAATTGTGTCTGGCTTGAGCTTGCAAAGGTTTTGTGCATGCTGTTGCAACTACTAGGAGTTCAGATATTCAGCCGCCCTACCATGTCCAGAAAATAGTCATCCACTGCTTTGGATCTGCTATTTCTAACCCTCTTCTGCAATGATCCCTGTGCATGAGGAAGTTTGGGATATGTTCCATCTAAGGCTGAGTATCTTCTGTCTCTTATTTTCTTTATTCTGGCCATTATGCGTAGATGAATTTCTAAACAGTCTTATTAAATAAAAAACACAAAGCCAAATACAGAGTTAAAAGCCGAGAGATCAGAGCACTAGCGAAGAGCCAAGACTAATTCAGCTTACCACTCACTGCCGACGCTAGCCTGAGAGGGAGTTCTTCTGTCTGACTTGTCTTTTTATTGCCTTTCTGTTCTGCCTCTCATTGGCTCTAAACCAAACCAATGACTTCCTCATCACTGCCTGTCTATACAGACCTCCAGGTCTCTATGGTTGTACCAGGATTAAAGGTTTGTGTCACATGCTTGCTGTGTCTTGACCACACAGAGACTCTGCTGCCATGTGATCAGATAAGAGCATGGGCTACCACTACCTGACTTCTATTCTGACTCGCTAATGACTCTGATCTCCAGGCAAACTTTATTTATTAATATGCAATAAAAAATCAACATTTCAGCACATTGAAATACTGTGAAATATTGTGATTATGAGTCTCTGTTATTAAAACACCATCTACTGAAAATAGCAGCTCTCTGAATGAGATTGAGATCTATGAGTTAGTGTGTCATTAGGAGTCACTTTAGCAAAAATAATAGTAGTAGGTTCTCCTCTAGGCTTATGACATTCTAACCATAGGGTCTTGACCAATAAGGTGCTAAGTATGGGTTTTATCTTTGAGCAAATTAAAAGCAATCATTGGTTAAACTCACAATTTTCATGCCATATTGTACCAATAGGCATTCTTGCTAGATCAGTTATTTTTGTAATACACAGGGGTCATCTAAGTGCAATTGATGATTGTTTTCCTCCTCCAGTGTCATGTAGCATATTCAATCACTATGAAAGCTAGCTAGTAGAATGAAATTCCATATCAGTACAGCTGCTTTAATCATATTCTGTGACTCAAATATATGAATGTCTTCAAGCAATAGGGTCTTAGTGCAGTGTTCCCAAATCTTCCTAATGCTGCAACCCTTTAATACGTTCCTCATGTTGAGGTGACCCAACCATAAAATCATTTTCATTGCTACTTCATAATTGCAATTTTTACTGTTATGAATTAGTAAATGTAATTAAATATTTTTTAGAGATAGAGATTTGACAAAGAAGTAGATGACCATGGGTTGAAAACACTGTCTTAGTGCAAGTTTCTAGAGGGTAACTAAGACCATTGGTTGGGGTTTGGGCTGGGGTTATCTGTGGAACTCACTGGTCAACAACTCAAAATAAGAAACCATTCCTGGCACTGGGTTTTTATTAGTTAGCTGTGTGTTCAGAGGGGTACTGTTGTCCTGGTGTAGGATAACTCCATTTTAACTCTTTTCAGTTACCATCATCTAAGCTAATTATCTAATTACAATTGCTGATTAATGTTAAAATATACTCTTAATTTTTATGACTGCAGCAGAAGGCTGGAAAGATGGTTTAGCAGTCAAAGTGTGTATTAATTGCATAGGAACCAGTTTTCTTCTCAGCACATAGTGGGGTGGGTCACAAACACTATAACTCCAGATTTAGGAGATCCAGTGGCTTATTCTGGATGCCACCAGCACCTGTACTCATATGTACACATGTATAGTAACTTAAAAAAATAAATAAAATTGTGTCTATTCTTTTTTTCTTTATTAAGAAATTTTTTATTTATTTTACCTAACAACCACAGAATTCCCCCTCTTCCTTCTACCCCCTGCCCAGCTTCTCCCCAACAACTCCACCCCTCATTCCCTTCTTAAAATGTAAGGCCTCCATAGGGAGTCAGTGGATGTGGAACATTCAGTTGACGCAGTTCCAAGCCCTCCCCCTACATCAAGGCTGTGCAAAGTGTCCCACCATAGGTAATGGGCTCCAAAAAGCCAGCTCATGCACCAGGGATGATCTAATCTTACTGAAAGGGGCCCATTAAGCAGATCAAGCTACACAACTGTCTCACTTATGCAGAGGGCTAGTCCAGCCCATGGAGGCTCACAGCTGTTGTTCTAAAGCTCATGAGTTCCACTAGCTTGTTTGGTTGTCTCTGTAGGTTTCCCATCATGATCTTGATGCTATTGCTCATAGATCCTCTTCCCTCTTTTAACTGGACTCCTGGAGCTGAGCCTGTGCTTGCTGTGGATCTCTGCAATCTGCTTCATCATGAAGATAGTATTTGCTTCTGACTAGAACAAGAACCACCTAGTAATATGTTATGTAGCTATCAGTAGATTAGATTTCTGGGTGCTGTTGAGATAAACTGGTGGGTAAAAATGCTTACCTGTAAGTCTCATGAACTGAGTTTTCCTTGAAATCCAAAGTAGGAAATCAACTCTGAAAGTTTCCTTGACTTCTACACATGTGTTATGATTTCTGTGCATGTGCATACTCACACATACAATAAACACAAAATAAGATTGCAATAGCATATACATTGCTAGTTATAACCTTGACTAATGAGCTAATGATCTACAGTGGGTCTGAGAACCAATTTTTTTTAATTTTTTTGAGGATAGATTCTTTTTATTATAATGTATCCTGATTACAGTTTCCCCTCCCTCTAATTCCTCCCAGTTTCTCTCCTCTTCTCTGCTTTCCAGATCACTCCCTTTCTGTCTTTCATTAGAAAAGAATAGGCTTCTAAGAGATAACAACCAAACATGACAAAATAAAATATAGTAAAATGAAGAAAAAAACTCTCATGTCAAAGTTGGGCATGGCAAACACAACAGGAGGAAAAGAGTCCCAAGAGTAGCACAAGAGCAGAGACCACTGGTTCTCACAGTCAGGAGTCCTATAAAAATACTAAGCTGATAGCTAAAATACATACACAGAGGACCTGTTACAAACTAGTAGGCACTGTGCTTGCTGATTCAGTCTCTGTGGGCTCATTTTCCCCTCCTTAGTTGATTCAGAGTGCCTTGGAGAACTAGGATGCTAGTTAGCTCAGTAATGCTTTGCAGCCTCATCTTTGAGAAGGTAGGTAGCTCAAGCCCCGTAATGATAAACCAGCATGCTGGAGTAAAAAAAAAAAAAGATGGATGGAAATAAATAATCTAACTGGCACAAAACAAGTTTTTAAAAGTATATCAATCAACTTCTTTAACTGACCACCTTTCTGCCAAGCCATTCCTATAAATCTGATGCTTACCAAATCCTAAGAACTGGTTTGAAATCCTATCAGAAAGCTGTCTGATTGACAAATTACCGTATCAGTGACTTTAACTATTCCTTGCAAAATTGTTCTCCTCACTGTACAAAACATCTGTCTGCTTTCATGCCTAGGCAATTCTTAGTAAAAACTGTTCTTGGTAAGAAATGTTTTCTGAGTCAAGGGACAATATTCCAAAAGACAATGGAGGACTCTTTCAAGTCCTGATTTATGACCTTGAGATGGGTTTACTCCTAGCAACAATTGATTCCTACTGTGCTCCTACAGTGAAGAGAGAATGAGATCATTATGCTACAAAGCTTGGCTTTTCATTTCTCTGCTTATGTGAGTTTTGTTTCACCATATACAGCATTATACCTTAGACCATTTATCTTTCATTATATTTTAATGCATGTAAGTGTGCAAGTGTGTGTGTGTGTGTGTGTGTTGTGTGTGTGTGTGTGTGTGTGCCAAAAGACAACTTAGAGGAGTCCATTTTTTTCTTCTACCATGTGGGTCCTGGGTTTTAACTCGGTCAACAGGATTGGCAGCAAGCACTTTATCCTCTGAGCCATATTGCTGGCTCCACATCTGGCTTTTTCTGTGTGATTTTTGAGGATTAAACTCAACTCCTTGCAAGTATTTTATCATTAACTTATCTCCTCAACTAAAAGTGACGAATTTAGGTGTTTATTACCTTTATTTAAATGTATTTTAAGAAAAATTTCTGATTGAACTTTTTATAATGGCTGCATTTAATAGTTAATATTCAAAATATCTGATCTTCAACAGTTGCTCAGAGCCAGCAAAATACCTTAAACTACACTAGTTCCAAAAGTATCTGTAATTGAGTTGTGTTTCTCCCAGCTGGTCCTGAGTCAGGACAAACTCACTGCCCTACACCACACTTTCCTTATGTAGCCAGCAGGGACAGAAGTAGTCAGGGTCTCAGCAGGTTAGATGAGAGTGCATGGGAATCAGAGGCCTGTTTTAGATTCAATCAGTCTGCAGCTTTTACTGGAGGATAAATAATTTTATTACAAAAAAATGTGAACTACGTAACAACCACAAAATGTATCTGAAGAGAGAATGAAATCTTCCACTCTGAAATTGCAGGCAGACTGCCTAGCTCCCCTGCTCTCTGTCTGCTCTAGCCATGGGATTACATGCTAAGAGACACAACATGACGTGCAGTTAGTAGAGGCAGCCGCACTGCAAGAGCAGATGTGTCTGACATTCAGTCCCTAACACAGCAGCCCGGCCCCTAGGAGCAATGGGTTAAGTCTGTATAAACACTTGCTGTGTTCACTGCCTGTTTCCTTCAGAAAAGGCCTGGTCTTTCTTTCCTGAATCTCACCTCAGCTAACCACAGATGCAACTAGCTGGCCTCCAGCTTCTGCTGCCTTTTCTGCTAAGACCTCCTAGATTTTAGGCAAGCTTTTCACAACTGATGGCAGATTGATCCAGTACGATACAGCAGTGCCCTTGGGACTGTCTCTTGCCAGGCAGACAGTCTGACATATTGGGAAACTGGCTTTCTCTTCCAACTCGGTGCAAGCCTGGCCTTTGAGTTGCTCGTTCCTCCAGATTCCAGTCAGGCCTTCTGTTCATTTACATAAGTGTCCTGATGCTCACCAGCCTTGGATGTCTGTGAAGTAAATAACACCTCAGAGAAAAATGCAAAGCAGACACACTTACCGTCTAACTCAGCTTTGTCAATCCTGGTGATACAACCACTTGAGAAGTGACCTGCACAGAGGC
Source organism: Peromyscus leucopus (assembly GCF_004664715.2). Lineage (NCBI taxonomy): Eukaryota > Metazoa > Chordata > Mammalia > Rodentia > Cricetidae > Peromyscus > Peromyscus leucopus. Next base: position 38,872 of record NW_023505395.1, on the reverse strand, counting down.
TTGACGGGAGTCTGTATTTCTGAGTCAGAAGAGCTTTGCAGCCCCATGAGTTCTCTTGTGTTCAGTGTGGGCTGAGCATGCTTTTCACTGGACTCTGCTGCTTCTTCCTGAGAAATGGGGAAGTTCTTGGCATATGAGTAGAGCATCATTAATGCAATACTAGTTTACCCATTTATATCCTAATTACATGAAGAAAAGACTTAAATATATGTAATAACACTGGCAAACAAAAAAAAAGTGCCAGGCAGTGGTGGGCATACACCTTTAATCCCAGAACTTGGGAGCAGAGGCAAGTGGATCTCTGTAAATTCGAGGCCAGCCTAGTCTATATAGTGAATTCTAGGACAGTCAGGGATATACAGACAAACCTGACTTAGAAAAAAAATAATAATAAAAGAAAGTTTAAACAGAAAACAACAAATAAAAGTGGATCATAGCTTGTAGAGGTGGCAAACATTTATAATCCAGCTCTGGGGAGGCTGAAAAAAAGGAGGAGTGCAAATTTGAGGTCAGTCCTGCTACATGTCCAGACTCTGGTCTAAAACAAAAACAAAATACAAGGAAAAGGTGAAGACTTAGAAGAGGAGACAAATCATTGACCTGAAAAAACATCACCTACCAAAGATGTCTGGGAGTCCTTTGTTGAGAGCTAAGGCGTCATCCTGAAATCACCCACAAAGATGTCTGGGAGTCCTATGTTGAGAGATAAGTCATCCTGAAATCACCCACAAGATGTCTGGGGAGTCTATGTTGAGAGTTAAGTCATCCTGAAGTCACCACAAAGATGTCTGGGGAGCCGTGCTGAGAGCTAAGGCATCATCCCTGAAATCACCCACCAAAGATGTCTGGGGAGCCCGTGCTGAGAGCTAAGGTGTCATCCTGAAATTAGGGAAACATGAGGACAACCATTCAGCTCCTTAAGCACCTAGAGGTGTCAGCAATTGCAAGAACACAAAAACAGAGACTCAAAAGTATACAGTTTGGGAAAGAAGAAGTGAAAACTTTTACAAATGGTAAACATAGAAATGCAAGTGAAAATTTAGATCAATAGAATTAACAACAGAGTTTTTTTTTTAAGACAGTTGGATATAAAATCAATGAGTAAAATAAATCAATGTACTAGTGTCAAATATTTAAAAGTTTATTTTTAAAGTTCTGTTGGTAATTTATGAGTAAAGCTAAAATAATATGCTTGTGATATATAAAACGAAACTATGTCTTCTACTATGTTGTTTCTATCAAGAATAAGCTATAAATTAAATTTAACCCTAATGTAAGACTTGAGGCTTTTTTTTTAACTTAAAAAACTAATTCTAAAAGGTATGTCTGTACAAATAGAGAGGAGCCATGCTCTCTGGACTAGGGAAATTCCAGCACTTGTACAATGGTTTCCTTTATCTTTGGATGGGAAAACAGAAGAGAAGAGCAGAACTGGAAATATCCTGGGGATGAGGGGTCAGGCTATGTCCCAAAAGATAACTTTCAGTCCAAGTCCTGACCCATGAATGTGACTTTTTTTTAGAAATAGGACTTTACTCTTTTGGGACATAATTACATCAAGATCGAGGTCATTCAGAATTAGGATATGTCTTGTTAAGGTTTCTATACTGTGATAAAATGTTATGACCAAAAGCAGTATGAGAAGGAAAGGTTTTATTTCAGCTTATAACTCTCAGGTCTCACTCCATCACCAAGGGAATTCAAGACAGAAGCTGGAGGCAGAAATCTAGAGCGGAGCTGATGGAGGCATGGAGAGGTTGCTCAGCTGCTTTCTTATATACCTCAGGACTACCAGCCAGGGATGACACCTCCCTCAAAGTGCTGGACCCACAGGCTTGTCTTCAGGCCAACCTTCTAGAAGCATTTTCTCAATTGTGGCTCCTGTTTTCAGTTAACTATAGCTCTTGTCAAGTTGACAACCGAACAATCAGTTCACCCAACCTGGACAGGGTAGGTGCCATAATCTGTAGTGTCCTTATAGAAAGGATACAATGTTGCACACCCTGTAAGGAAAAGTGGAATACTGCAGTCAGTCCTACAAACCAAGGGATGCAAAGGATCCTCCACCAATACCCAAGTTAGAGGGAGCCTTCAAAGACCATGGCACTGCTGAGACTTAATTGTAGATGTGAGCTGTGAGAAACACGTTCCCATTATTTTACATCTCCTAGTTTCAGACACTTGTCCTGACATCTCTGAGAAAGCAGTGCAGGGGTGTATAAAAATGAAATCCTAATGTCATGAGTCTAAAAGAGAAATGCTGACAACCTTTACCAAACTTAAAGAGAAAACAATTCTTTAAAAGCTTTAAAAAAAACTCTAAAGGCACATCTTTATTTTCTCTTATAGGAATTCTTTATGTATTTTGAATAATAATCCATTATCCGATGAATGAATTGAATTATTTACTTAATGTCTACCATCTACTCAACTGGTTATGCAGAAAATCTAGATCTTTTTAATTGCTCTTTTTAGCTTGTAATGGCTCTGCCAGTTAACATACCTAATTCTCACTGCTGCTACCAACAGAGTCAACATTCCCATCCTTTACCCCTGGCCTGTTGAAGAAGACTTTCCCATTTACCTCCCCCTCATCATTCTGAGACCACTGTCCATCTTGAACACACAGTCCTATACCAAGTCACTGAAAGGTAAGGCTGAAACAAATATGTGAGTTCCCAACCTCTGCAAATTTAGCTCTTGAAGCCTTAATCCCCACAAAATAGGAGGATGTGGGATGGTGCAACCATGATGGGATCAATGCTCTCTCAGGAAGAGACCAAATGTGCCTTCTCAATCTCAATCCATGTGCCCATCACACAGCCTGAGAAAGGCAAACCCTTTGGGACACTCTATTATATTAATAAAATATAGACATAAAGAGCAGATATCACTAAAAATCGTGAAGTCAGCATGATGATATAGAAGATACTGAGGAGGAGGCCAGTTTTTGCCAGTCTGAATTGTATAATTCTTTAGTGTGTCTAGATTATTCTGATGGTCTTTATTATTAGAGAGTTGGGAAGATATATTTTTAAACAAAGGGGCTTATTTTTGTTTGTTTATTTTGCAGGACTCTGTGCATTGCCATAGCAATAGTGTGAAGGTCAAAGGATCATCTGTGAGAGTCAGTTCTCACCTTCCTCCATGCAGGTCAGGCTTGGTGGCAAGCATGGTTACTGGCTGAGCCATCTGGTCAGCCCTCACTTTTACTATAAAAAAAACAAAACAGTTTTTCTTAAAAAATTTTGAAGACTTCCAATTCTAAAGACTACTGTTACTTTCCACACAGATAAATTGTGTTGGCCAAAACATGGACTTTCTAGTTATAAAAGTTTTATTGAGTTGTATCTATTGTTCATATATTGCCAAGTTTACACTTTACTAACAGAATAAAGATGAAAGACACAGCAAAGGCAAGACATTAATGACCATTGTGATGGTTTACATGGAGAGTCAACTTGCAGGACCTGGAATCAATCATATAGGACACAAGCTTCCAGGAATACTTATGATGCTTATTTGGGTTAAATGAGTCTCTGAGCCTGCATCTCAGGGATTATCTTGATTAGGTTAATTGAAGTGGGAAGACCCATCCTAAAGGAGGGCAGCAACACTCCCTGAGCTCAGGTCCTGTTCCACCCAAAAAAAAGAGGCAAGTAGATGAACATCATGCCTTCCTCTCTGCTTCCTGGGTATGGATGTCACATGACCAGCTGCCTCCAGCTCCTGCCTTTATGACTTCTCCCTCATGGTGGACCATCCTGCTCTGCTTTCTGGGTATGGATGTCACATGACCAGCTGCCTCCAGCTCCTGCCTCCCTGACTTGCCCCTATGAGACAAAACTCAATCTTCCCTCTTGTTTTTAAGTTGCTTTTGTCAGGTGATTTATTATAGCAACAGAAAAAGTAATTAAAATGACCATAAAAACTACACTAATCTACAGTGTCCCTCCATTGATGTCTTCGAGATTCGTGCATTGTTCCATCTGACACATTGGCTGGCTTGTTTCCAGTGACCCAAATTTCATTGCTAAAGGAAATTCAGTGTTGACTATACTTGCTTTCATTTGATTGAAGATAAAAAGACTGCCAATATGATGGATTACTTGAAGAAATATATTACAAATAGAAGACTCGGATTTTTTAAATTCATCATTTGGAAATAAAACAGCAAAACATTAAAAATAAACCTGCTATGTTTAAAGTGAAAAATTCAAGGATTTCAAACAGCTGACTCATGAAGCATTTAAAAATACATTTTTGGTGCTGTAACATCTGTTAAATACCATACTATATATTTTAATAACTATTAAAACCCTCAAAACTAACAAGTTACAATGTCCTTTAAAATTTATATTTGTAAAGAAATAGTTCAAAGTAAAGTAACAATTATCTGTTAGGTTAAAGGAAAAAGTTGCTGTTTCTCCTTTCTTATAAGGGGACAGCTATGGATGATCATTTTGAAATTCATTTTATTTTGCAATCTAAAACTAATTTTTTTTTTAAATAAAATGACTTTCCACAATATGCCACAGAATAAATGAAGAAGATGTTTACATGCCTGATAGAGATTGCAGAACCACACTATGGGAGGTTCTGGTGCTCATTCAGTAGAATTTCCTTCCTCCCAGTGGTGACCCTCTGGGGTCTCTGGATGCCAACCAGCACAAATGTGGTCCCAGATGCTTATAGACAGAGGATCTAACTTCCAGCCTGTTGAATAACAAGCTGAGTCCTGTATTCATAATTGAAGTGGCCATAAGAGGTTATCTAATCTCATAAATTTTTTGCCCTAAATGAAAAAATGTTCTAGGACTTTTTTTTATAGACATGACATCTTTATTTGATGGAGCTTGAGGGCAAATGCCCCGGTTAATTTAATCAAAGACACTGTACTCAACCTGTGTACTGCTCTTCACTAGCCTTGTCCTGTGAGATGAATGGCCCCAGAAGTTGCCTACTTTAGTTTTAATCTGGTTGATGAAATTCTACTTGTACAATTTAGCTAATGCAAGAAAGGGTCTTTTATGTAATATTTCATAGTTTAATAATTCTTTGACAGACAGCATCCATATCCCCTGCTAATTATCTCCCCAGAAGGCATGGTATTATATTTCCAGAAGATGTTTTACAAGTAGGAAAGCTTTTGAAAATATATAATATTTTGACCTTTGAAGATAAAAGATTTGTTGTGAAACTAGCCCTTTTTATTACTAGGGTGTCATTCAAAGTAAAATAATACCTTTTCGACATGTTGTGGCAATTTACTTGCCATTACTCAAATCTTACCCTCTAATTAGAAGGAGAAATATGGATCCTCATCAGTGCATAATTTAACAACTCATGTCAGGAAATTACCACATTTTATTCTTGCCTAGCACCAAAATTTGTGAGCATGGAGGAAAAACATTCACTGCTAAACTGGGAATGTGGATTACAAGAAAAGCACACCCCAGAGGTGAGTGTGTACATTCAGGCTAATGGAAGATTTCTCACTAGATCCAAAAGGCAGATTGCAAAATATCATTCCACTTCCAATACCACCTGCTTGGAATGCAGTACAGAGAAGAAATGGAGTCAAATGGGGAGACAAGACTGTGAAAACACTTTTTAAAACTTTAATGGAAATGATTAAAAACAGCAGGACTCCAGGGAGAACCTTGGCTGAGAATTGTGTTCCATGCAGTTGGCAGAGATCTTCCAGGCTGGAAGTCAAATTAATGTGCTTAAGATAGGATGATAGCTTGGACTAGGCAGGTAACCCTAAATTATAGATATACAACAAAACCAAAGCTACTCCCATCGTGTTTTAGAAGAATGTGTCTTATTGGCAACCTTCTGCTTGGTTTGGGCACTCACTCACCTTCGCTAAGTTTTTGGGGTCTGACCGGCATTCAGAATGACACAGGAAAAGCACGATCACCTCTCAGCTGCTTTGGCCTCTGGAAATGACACAATTCTCTTCCCTTCCTATTCCATTTGCCAAACTCAGTCTGATGTCTGCATCCAGGTATGGACAAGGCAGGAAATAGAGTCTAGTGATATGCCAGAGGATGGAAAGTGAGTGCTGGTAAACATACCACAGGCTCAGCCTGTGCCAAGCTGCCTGCTCACACCTCTTTGTTCATACAGTATGCTCTAGAGCCTAACCACCAGGAGCCAATGCAGAATTTGCTCTTAGAAGATATATGATGCTGTGCATTATGCTAAGTTTGGGTATTTATCTTCTGTATAACAAGAATAAGGAAAAGAACTTCTCATAGCAGTGACTATTAAGTCAATTAATGCCTGTAGTGAACTCGGAATATGCTGGGAACTTGATGATTTCTCCACATTGTACAGGTAAGACTTTCAGTTATAACAGTAACAATATTGCTTCTGTTATCAAAGACAATTATGGTTAGACTCAGGATGACTAAAGAAACAAGGCTTAGAAAGCAAGCTACTGCTCGAGAGCCAGGCATCTGAACAGAGCAGCAACATAGCTGAGCGGATCCATCCAGAGGTCCACTGTTCTCTTGTACTATTCCATTTCTTCAAATGCCACGGCACCCTGGACACTTGCTCCAATTCCAGCTGCTACAGTAGACTGGCTGGCTAGCCAAATTGAAGTCAGTTGTCTGCTCACAGACATAACAGAGTTTAGAGAAAGGGGATTTGGCTTTACATGCTTCATAAAAATCCTAGAATGCATATAATGACACTCATAATAGATAATGGGATTTAGACAGTCATACTCCTTTGCATGATCAAATGCCGGAAGAAACAAACAACACTACCTATACTATCAGTTGTGTTCCATCACTTCATTCTCGTCGCATGCGTCATCCATCATCCATGCTATCCTCCACAGACATAGCAACATCAGTGTTGTCCAGTAAAATCATCATGCCCCAGATGTTCAGCCACGTTCATGTCTATCTTACTGTCTGTAAAAGTGATTCTTTCCAGCATAGCTTTTATGAACCGTTTTCTCCACAAGGCTTATGTCTTCCTGAGCTCTAGATGAAAATGTGCTACCTGAAAAGAATGAAGATTCCTGACTGCTAACCCAGCACAAAGCATGTCCAGCTCCAGGAAGGGGCTCTCCATGTCCCATCAGCAGAATGTTTTGTTATGGTATGACACAAACTGACTTAGAATCGTAAACTGGAGATATATATCTAAAGAAAGCCACTTTTCTGTCCAGATTAAATAATTTAATTAATGGCAAGAAGTGTGTAAAATTTCTTCATAGGGTCTGCACGGCAGCACATACTTTTAATCCAGCAGAGAAGCAGTGGAGCTCTGTGAGTTCAAGGCAGCCGCTCCAATACTTGAGTACTAGTCTATCAGGGTACACAGTGAAGTCTGTCTCAAAAAACATTCTATCCTACACAGACGAATTCAGCACTTTGAACAGAATAGTCCTTCTCTCAGAGTTTAATAACCTCACTTAGTTTGCGATTTGCATTCTTAGGATTGGCATATTTAAAATAAAAAAATTACATTATTCTTCAGTGGAATTCTAAAATTAGCCCTCCAGATCTCCAGACATGACAGCCCCCACAAGTGATTCTGTATTTTAAGGGAGTTTGCCGTTTTGGCATTTTAATGCCATGTGTTTGAAGAATTAAATTCAGTCACCAGAATGAGCTGTAATGCAGTTGTAAAACATACTTTATTGTGTCTGCTCCCACCCATTAATGACTGAGTGCAGGTACCATACTAAGATATATTACATAAATCAATTATTTTAGTCTTCACAATAACCCAGGATGTAGGTTTTAATTTTTTATTGTATCTGTGGGAAAAAATGAGACATGAGAGCTGCTTACCCAGTCTTGTATTTGAATAAATGTTGAAAATGGAAGCCAAACCCACTAGAAGCCATATACATCCACTACAGCTGTGCAGCTCTTCTTGGTATGCATGATCCTTTGGTCTGCAGTAATAGTAGGATTGGACACTTCACCCAAGTCTGGAATCAGAGTGGACAGATTGCCAATCTGTGGTAACTTCAGAGAAAGAAAGAGTTCTAGCCTGACACATGGTTAGGTTGACAATTCTGCATGTAAAATGGACTTATATAATGTAGCCAGGGAATCTAGATGCCCAAGACTGGAATAATCACATGCACACACCAGGAAAGCTTTGTATGCTTCTGAAACCCTTTAGGAACTCCTTGAATTCACATTTGGTGTGACAAGAAATGGCAGCAGTCAGGCAGGCATGATGCTGGAGCAGTAGCTGAAGGCTTACATCTTGACCACAAGTAGAAGGTAGAGAGAGCTCAGAGAGAATGGGTAGGCTTTTAAAACCTCAAAGCCAGTGACACACCTCCTCCAACAAAACCACATCTACTGATCCTTCACAAATAGTTCCACAACTGGAGATGAAGTATGAGGGCCATTCTTATGCAAACCTCCAGGACACTAAGGAGAGGACAAGATAAGTCAAGATTTCCACTCTGATACTCTGAACTGTAGAGCTTAATATCTTTCTCCTATGATAACTGCCTACCTTGAAAGATTAAAAACAAAAGAGCTTGGTAGACAGGCCTACAGTTCTAGATACTTTAGGAGACTGAAGCAGGAAGATTGCAAGTTCAAAGACTACTTGGGCAGTGGATTCAAAGACACTCTTGGCAACTTAGTGAGATCATTTCTCAAAATAACTACAGTAAGATGACAGGTGATGTGGTTCAGCTGTAGAATATCTTCTTGGCTCTTGTGGGCTGCAAGAAGATATAGAGATTCAGCTGTATATTAAAGCTATAACTAGGAATTTCAAGTTATTTTTCTAAAGGAAAGTTATCATGAAATGTTTGGTATTATTCCGTTTTTAATATTTCAGCTGTCTTCTGCTATGAAATTTGTGGCCCACATACTATTAGACCATAGTGACAAGCAGTGTAACCTTCTCAGAAGCTGAATCTCTAGGTACTAACTCCCTCACAGAGCCCAGGAGACAAGCAGGCTATAGATGCATAGCTTTGCTTCTTGTGCAAATGAAGTTCAGACCATCCTTGCCTTCAGGCCTAGTGGCATTCCAGAGCTACTGACTCAGAACAAAGAAAGTTTTTGCATATCCACATAGAGTGAAGAGTGAGGCAGAATTCCTGGCCACAGAGAGTTGTGTAGCTAGGAGAGGAAGAACACGGCAGTTTTCTATAGAAGGTAGACAGAGCCAATGGCCAGAGAGAAGAGAGAAAGGCAGAGATTCAGTAGGTGGTAAGGAAGATCCAGTACACAGGAATACAGGACGAAGAGGAGGTCAAAGCATAGGAGCTTAGTAAACTATGAGGACAGGAACAGAGAGGAGCTGAGTGTGAGGACGGAGCTGAAGCTGTACAGATGGAATTTTGTCACAGAGGAATAAAGTAAACGGACAAAGAGCATGGTGTGTGTAGATTCTTTTCCTTGGATAACCACACACCAGACGTAGCATCTTCCCCAGGACTCTGGGGCGGGGAGGGGGGGTGGTGTTCCTCAGGGCAGGGACCATGGGAAAATTTGTTACTTAACATATACAAAGCCTTGGGTTTGGTTTATAGCACTCCACAAACTGAGCATGTTTGTGCATGCCTATTGTTACATCATTTGGGAGGAGGAGACAGGAGGTTCAGAAGTTTAAGGTCATCCTCAACTATATAGTAAATCTGAGGCCAGCCTGGGACACATGAGAGACCTATGTCATAAAAGAGTGCTGGAGATTTACTCAGTGCCAGAGCAAACTTGTCTGGCAGATATGAAGCCCAGGTTCAATCCTAAGTTCAAGAGGACAGGAGCAGAAAGGGACCGATGTGGAAATTTTGTACAAATGCTGAACTTTGACATCTGTAAATTATGACAGTTCAAATAAAGAGTGATGGTGGTTGTTTGCTTCTAGCATCTTTCATTGAACTCTAAACTTTCAGTTACCTCTTTTTCCTTTCTACCTGTGTTCTCAGGGATTATAGAAGCCAACATTGTTGCTGTCGTCACTTTCTGAAAACAGAACAAAGAGCAAGTCCTGTCCTTTTGAAAGATGTGGGCAAGAAATGAGGGATGAACAGACACTGAAGGGAAGGAGGGGTGAACAGAAAACTGCAGCTTCATTTGTTGTCTACTTTACTGGGGTCTTTGGCCAAAAGGAAAAGGCTTAGACTAAGTTGAGGAAGAGATTCCTACAGTCTTCATGAGCAATGGGGATCTCAGATCCAGCTTCAAGTATGCATAGGTCTTAAAGAAGCAGAAGCGCAACCAAACACTAGAGACCTCGCTGTGGTCTCTGGACCTCTGCTGTGGTCTCTGGACCTCGGCTGTGGTCTCTGGACTCGGCTGTGGTCTCTGGACCTGGCTGTGGTCTCTTATGTGGACATCCAGTGCTGATCCATATAGAAGGGACTCAGTGGCACCTTGTCCCTCCTCTTCTCATTGTCAAACAGCTTCCTCATCTACTGCTCTGTTTTTATTTTTTCTATTGCATAGTTTCCTACTTGGGACTTCTTCTTTCTCTAGAGTTTTACAGAGTTAGAGCGTCTTTTATGAACTTGTCCTTGTAAGTGGGCTCTGCATTTTTTAGAATGCTTTGAAACTTTTATAGATGTATATGATGTATCTTAATCATATCTAAAACATACTTAGTGCAATCAAGGCTGCTCATGTGCACATGACGCTGGTGCCTGGGGAAACTGCCCATGGCTACCCACCAAGAAAATGTAGTCCCCTCCCGAAACAGCCATCAACTGCCATTAGTCCCTCAGCTAGGGTTGAGCCTTAGGTTCCTCTTTGTGCTCCATGCTGGAATTTTTAACTTGCTTGATCTTGTAAAGATATTATGCAGGTAAATGCAATTTCGCTAACCTCATGTGTACAACAGCCATTATATGTCCAGAAGACAATATTTCACACTCTGCCCTTTCAGGCTTTGTCTTAGTTACTTTTCTATTTCTGTGAAGAGACACCATGACCAAGGCAACTTATTGAAGAAAGCATTTAACTCAAGGCTTGCTTACAGTTCCAGAGAGTGAGAGTCCAAGACCATCACAGCAGGGAGCAAAGCAGGAGGCGGGCAGACATGGTGCTGGAGCACAGCTTAGTGCTTACATCTGATTCACAAAGAGCAGGCAGAGAAAGAGTCTGAGCCTGGTGTGGGCTCTTGAAACTTCAAAGGCAACCCCCAGTGACATCCCTCTTTCAACAAGGCCACACTCATAATCCTTCCAAGCGGAGATCAAACATACCAAACATTCAGTATATGAACATATAGAGACCATTCTCATTAAACTCACTACAGGCTCCCATATTCTTTCCACTTCCTTGTATAGCAATGTTCCTTGAATCTTTGGAGATGAGGGTTGATAGGGGAGTTGATCCATTTATGTCCCAGCTTTCACGGTCATTTATTCTCAGCACTTTGAATAGTTGTGTCTCTGCATTAACCACTATTCACTGCAATAAGATGTTTCTCTGGCAAAGTTTGAAAGCATCACAACCTGAATATATAGAAGGCAGTTTGACAACATGCCCATTTAGCATAATGATATCAATAGATTTTCCCCATTGGCCTTCTTAACCGTGTGTTTTAATCAGGCATGAATTCTGTCCTTCAGAGCAGGCCTTAAATCCATTCAGAAAGTGGTTGGTTACCCCACAAACAATCAGCACTGTTGTACCAGTAGAAACATCTTGCCTGGCAGGTCAGTATTGTGACATGCAGGGTTCACTGCTAGGTAAGACCACTGACGACTTCCCCTGCCCCTCCCCAAAAGCTCACATGATACATTCCAACAATATGTAAGGTAATCAACAAGAAGATAGTTTTCTGACCATTTGAGACTGATTGTCTCTATGCCCTGTATCCAAAGTGAGTGGTTCTTCAGCAATGGGACCTTTCTGTCTGTCTATGCTGGGCAACCACGAGTGATAACAATAACCTATGTTGACCTGCGTACTTCTGGAGCTTTGATGACAATAATTACTCATGAGGAAGTATCCTGGGTCTGGCACAGAGACTTTTACTTAATAGCTCATGTCCTTTGAAGGCAATACTGTGTGGGTTACTTCTGTTCAAATTCCATTTTTTGTTACTGTTATAATTTTAATTAAGTCACAAACTAATTTGTAATTTGTACTAATTTGGGTTTCATAATAAGGATGTTCTTCATACATTCTATGCTTTGGTTAACCAACTCTTTATCTCTCCTTTATATCACTCTACCCTTTCTCTGCTTAAACCTTTGCCTCCCAGTATTCTTCCCAAATTCTTTCATATCATGTGTTCCAATATTCTATTTTATTATTTTTTAGCTTGGGTCACAAGATCATAGGCTCTCATACAGCTTCATCATGCATACTTCATTTTGATGAATCCTTTCCTCAGCCCTTCTCTTCCCCATCCCATCACCCCACTACCTGCTTGAACCCTTCTGCCCCGTATTCCCCTTCTCTGCTTTCATTTCACCTTAGACTGATATTCCCCCTCAATAGATACACCTGAATGGTTCATTTCTGATCTTCTAGGTTCCATGTAGTACAGGTTAAACATAAAAAAGTTTTGAAGCTGGACCACATATGAGAAAGAACATGCCATGTTTGTCTTTCTGGCCTTGGTTGCCCTCATTTGGAATACATCTTTTTTTCTAATTCCATCCATTTGCCTGAAAATTCTATCATTTCATTTTTCTTTCCAGTGAAGTAACATGCCATTGTGTATATGTGCCACATTGTCACTATTGATTCATCATTTGATGGACATCTAGGTTAATTCCATTTCCCAGTTATTGTGAATAGCAATGTGAACATGGATGTGCAGTTACATATAAAATCTTCTAGGCATGCTAGATCATACATCTTGGTACAGTAGTGATTCTATTGGTCATATAGTAATTCTGTTTCTAGTCTTCTGAGAAACTCCCAGAATGATTGCCAAAGTGCCTGCACTAGCTTATGCTCTCCCAATGGTGCATGAAGGATATCATTCTGATACTGCTAGCAATGTGATACCAAGTAGGCCCCGATTTTTGAGTGCTTTTTATACATATGTAGAGCCCATCATGAAGTCTCATCTTCATTTAGAGATGAAGACACTGAGGCCCAGAAATGATTTTAATCACATAGCATTCAGAGCTGGTGCATTACTGTTCATCTTTGAAACTTCTGTCCCTGAGAAGACCTGGCTGCTTTTGAAACTGAATAAACCTATGACTAGCCAACGTTGGAGGTGGTTCCCTGTACAACAGCAGCAACAACATATTCAACATGATGTTCAGGGGTCACAAATATCTGGACCCTAGATATTTAAGTTTCAGTCCCTACCAATCTGGATCTGCTAAAGGAACAGCTAAGGCCCATCTAGATCCTCCCACCCTTACGAAATATGCTACTCCATTTTTTAAAATGTCTCATACCTTGGGTTTGTCCACTGAAATTTTGAGGCTGATGCTGTATGTAGTAAGTATATGCATATATCTATATATTCACATGTGTATATGTATGTGTATGGCACACAAATATGAATATATGCATTCATGTATATATATATAGAATAAGTAAATGTGGTTTTAGGGTCTGGCCCACTTTGTCAAAGCTTTGACTCTACCTCCACCAGGAACAACAGCAGCTGCCAAAACATTAGCACTAGCAATTAGGACAGATGCCAAAATCCCAGAGCAGACGGGGCATCTGAGGCTTTTTAAAAAATCCACGCTACTGTGTCTAGGCTGTCATGGTCCTCTCCCTTTTCTGTTTCATATGGCTGTTCTCCCCCATCCTGAAGAAGCTGGCAGATCTGTGCAGCCTGGTCAAAGCCCATTCTGTCTGGGTGAGTCCACTGAACCAATGTGCAGAGGGAAGGAGGTAAACACAGCCACAAAATAAACTACCCATGAACTGAAAGAAAGCAGAAGGGCATAAAGAGACCACACAGGTCACTGTGCATTTAAATTCTTTACTTAATGCCACCAAATAAAAGTCCAGAGGCTAGCTACCTCTCATGAAACAGCAGAGGCCTCCCATGGTGAATGGTGCAGTCTCTGCTCTCTGCCGAGATAAGAAATGTGCAATTACGTTCAAATCCACCCCCCACCCTCCTGCCTTTTCCTGCCAGCAAATAGTTATCACTGTATTTGTATCAACTGCAGGTCTTCTGTAAGGGGAACATACAAATGCCTTGGTTTTTTTTTTTTTGTTGTTTTTCTCTCTCTCTCAGAGCATTTTGCTTACATCTATAACTCTAAGTTTTCGAGGAAGAGGTTCCCTATAGAAACTGAGTGGCACACAAGGTATTGCTTCTAGATTGAATACATGTCCATCAGTCATAGAATCCGAAAATGTAGAACAAAGTGGTGTGTATGTATTGGGGTGTGTGTGTTGTCTGTGTGTTGATGTGTGCATGATGGTGTGTGTGTGTGTGTGTGTGTGTGTGTGTGTGTGTGTGTGAAGGGCAGCAGTTTTTGCATGTGTGTTTGTTGTTGATGGGACCCATAGCTTTGTGTTGTGTATGCCAGGCAATTGCTCCACCACTGAGGCATATCTGGAGCACTGTTTGTGTGTTTGATTGTGATTACATTTTTCTAGCCTGGTGGGGTGGTACACATCTTTAATCCCAGCACTCAGGAAGCAGAAGCAGACAGATCTCTGTAAGTTTTAGGCCAGCCTGATTTATATAGTGAGTCTAAGACAGCCAAGGCTATATGTAGAGACTTTGAGGGAAAGAGAGAGAGAGAGAGAGAGAGAGAGAGAGAGAGAGAGAGAGAGAAATATTAAATTACCAGGATCCAGTAAAATTTTTGTTGTTGTTTTGATTTGGGGGAGTTGGAGAGATGTTTTTGTTCACTTGTTTTTAGATACCACAGAGGCCTTCTCTTTGGGAGAATTTCCTTCCATTGCTTGAAAAGTAAACCTGAACCTTCTTCCCCAAAGTGCCTCAGAGCATCCTAGCCTTAGCGCTCTCTTTGGAGCCAGGGACTCCTCTGTTGTAAAGGGCTATTCCATGATTGCACGGTATTTGGTGGCAGCGGAGACATTGATGCCAATCTCCATGCTTCCAGTCCCAGCTTGTAACAAGCAAGAAATATCTCCAAATATTACCAGGTGTCCCAAAGTGACAAAAACATCCTGGTTGAAACTAGAGGGAAAAAGCACCAAATTATCATGCAATTGGCTCTCAGAATGTGGTTCAAGTGTGAACAAGAGAGCTCCCCACTCCCTTGAGGAGCAAGCACAGAATCTAAACTTGGCATTGATGGCTAGTGTGCCATGGTTCATGGCCAGTTCGGTTTTCAGTTCCTGTGCTCCCTGCCCTCTTTGCCTACCCTACTCTGCTGCTGTGGTGTTTGCTGCAAGCTGGCGCATCTGCACGGAATGACCTTTCGTTCCTCCCTTGCACACTTGCTCCAATTTGTTCCTCACAGTTCACTCCCTCTGTGGAACACTTACCCGGAAGGCTGCAGTGAAGTCTTCCCCACAACTGCTGTTAGAGCGCTCTCACCTTAACTGGAAGTTGACATTCATCTGTGGTGCTCGCTCCCTCTCTCCACCCTCACCCTGCCACAAAGCTGTAAGTTCCTTGAGGACAGGGACAAGACCAGGCTTGTTCTGCTCTTGGTTCTCCTTTAGTCACTATTGTTGCCATGGTAACATAGTATTTAAATAAATGAATATATGAATAAGTGACTCAGAGGGTGGTTTCCTCACAGAGTATTTCAAGCACCCACTCCTTTGTTCTTATAGGGACAGAAAATTGATTTCAAATAGGTATTACTTTCGAAACATCCTAATATTTTATTTTTAATTAGATTTATTCATTGTGTGTGTATTTTGCCTGCATGTATGTATGTGCATCATACATGTGTTTGCCTGCTTAGCACTGTGGAGTCCCCAGGAGATGCTGCTTATACACTTGGATTAGCCTGCTTTGAGAATCTGTATCCATGGACAGACAGAGCCTAAGAAAGCCCAGGAGAGTGGGGGCTTCTTACAGAGTGCCTTTCTGGGGAAACTCTTCGGATAACTGTTTTACAAGAAACTGAGTTTCATGATGGTGAACCAGGATGGTGAAGGAGAGGCACAGGTACCTTAGAGTGAAGCAGATCTTCCTTCTGTTCCTCTTTAGCCACCTGGTCTGTCGGGGGTGTGAACTTGCCTAAGGTTAAGAATAGCCTAGGGCAGCTGTCAAATCTCCAGATGAGTTTCATGATACAGTGGGTTGGAAAACCTGCCCTCAATGCATTTCCTGCTATGCCTCAGGAACATAGTCCTGGAATGAGCTGCCATTGTCCAAAATTTCTTCCTGAGTCACCCAAAATGTCCATCACTGAACAACAACACAAACCAGCTTTCTTGGTATATTTATCAGCTGGGATCATCTGGCCAAAGAGACGAAGTCAGCCCATTCTGGAGTCGTGCATAAATGTGTGTGGGTTTGAGTTCGCAGATTTCAAGTGAATCAATGCCTGAGAGACAAATTATTACTCCCACGAAACAAGCCCAGCCAAAGCATCTTCCCTTGGGTCTTTGGAGTGATTCAGTGGAGAGGTTGAATTGCTTTTCTGAAAGGACTCTGACATCAGACAAGGAACAGTGATGACCTAGGAGGATCTGCTCCAGCAGGGTTTGAAGACCACGTTCACCCAGAAAGGTCAATAAAAAGGTAAGTCAGACAGAGCAGCACCTGCACTCCCCACTGCCATCCTAGGTAGGACATGTGGACAAATGTGCAGTTATAATATAATCCTGACACTGTCGGGTAGTTATATTTGCTCAAGGGAACTACAGAAGAAATACTCTCAAAAGGAGACAAGCTGCATGTGACTGAGAGACCATAAAGGATGACGATAGGGGAGGTAGAACTGGAGTTGAGCCTTGAGGAATAAGCCAGATTTGGGAGAGAGGAAATGGAGGAGAGTGTTCCAAGTATGAGGAAAGGGTAGGGAGGTTTGGCTCACAGAGCACAGACTGCACTGAGGACATACAGCTGAATAGGATTGAAGGAAGCCAGGGTGCAGAAGCACAGATAGTTGAGGCAGTTAGGATTCCTTGGTGGCATTTGTTCTGGGCAGACTGATGCTTCATGGCATTTGGCCTTTAAAGGTTAACCTAGAGGAAATTATAGGATAGACTAGACTAGTATCTAAACTACAGTTGAGACAGCCCCCTATGATAGCTGTTAAGGGACAGAGATTATCTAATGGGAAATTATGGACTCCAGCCAGGACATGGAGTCTGGTAGCCAGCGGCTCTGTTAGATGGTGGCCTACATAAACAATAAAGAAGGAAAGAAGCCAGTCATCATGAGAGAGAGCAGAGCTGCTCAGCTCTTCAGAGAAGCCCTTGAAGTACATGGCAATTAACAAAGACATCCAAAGCTGGACATTGTGCAGAGAGTGGGAGACTTTGGGGTGCTCAGCTCTAAATGGAGGGGTGTCTTTATCAAAGTCCTCCCCTCAAGGCTCAGGAATCTATGTAGAAGGTGAGGCAGAAAGATTGTAAGAGCCAGGGCTGGTGGGTGATCACAAGGAAACTGTGTCTTCCAAACACAGGACTGATACACGTGAACTCAAACAGTGACAGCATGCACAGGACCTGCACAGCTTTAAACCAGACAAGCCTGCAGCATGGAGATGGGGAAGTGGGCACCAAGTTGCAGTCCTAATCAAGAAGCCATTTGCAATTGATGTCTGCTGGGAAAGGGAAAATCAATTTTCTTCAGTGGGGTACTACTGGGTGTATCAACCATATTCCAAGACAGACTGCAAGTCTAGGAGTAGTTTGTCAATACAAAATGGACTTCATGGGAGGGGTTTGTTCACTATTTTGTTTGTTTATTTTTGTTTTTGTTTGTGTGGTTTTTTATCTTATTGATTTTCTTTCTTTTTTGTTTGTTTGGTTTCTATCATTTTGTTTATGGTTATTGTCCTTTGTTTTTTGTATTGTTTGTTTGCCTTGTTGTGAGAAAGAGAGAACACAATGTCATGAAGTGGGGTTGACAGGGAGGTGGGAAGGATCTGGGAGGAGTTGGGAGAGGGGAAAGAATATGATCAAATCATAATATATGGAAAAAAAATTTAAATAACAATTACTTTTAAAATAATGAAACAGACAAGCATAAAAGGGAACACTCAGTACCTGAGACATGGAGATATGAGACCCAGTCGCTAGGCAGAAGAAGTCCTACTGTGTTCCTCGTTTCCAGTTCCAAGCCTGCAAGGCCGGCTGCTCTTCCACGGCAGTGAGGTTGCCTGTTGCACCTGTGAGTTTCCGTCTGTGAGCAATTCCTACCCTTTAAGCAAGCTGGAACAGGTCCAGTTCCTCATTAACAGTTGTCCTCGTACTAAGGGAGACTCTTCAGGTAAGAATGATGTCAGTGAGTGAATAGTGATGATATAAATAGTAATAGTCATTTAGTCCCTGAATTCCTGTAATGGCTATTGTGCTCGTCAACTTGACTGCATCTGGAATTAACTGAAATCCAAAAATGGAGGATACACCAGTGAGAGATTTTTGCTTAATTTGAAATAGGAAGATCCACTTCTAATCTGGATCTTTGAGGTCTGAAGACACACTTTAATCCATATCTTTTGAGTTGGAAAACAAAATGCTTTAATCTGGATCTTGAGGTGGGAATACATACCTTGAATCAAGGTCACACCTTCTGCTAGAATCCCTTATAACAGTGGTTCTCTACCTTCCTAATGTTACAACCTTTAATACAGTTCCTCATGTTGGGTGACCCCAACCATAAAATTATTTTCATTGATACTTCATAACTGTAATTTTGCTACTGTTATGAATCATAATGTAAATACCTATGTTTTCTGATGGTCTTAGGCAACCCTGTGAAAGGGTCATTTAACCCCCAAAAGTGTTGCAATGCATCAGGGCATGGAAGAAGGAAAGTTTTGCTGTTTGCCTGCTTGTCCTTCCCTTGCTAGCAAGCCCATTCCTTTATTGGCATCTGATCCTATGGCTTCAGAATTCCAAAGTAGACTGAAGACCAGCTGAGACATCCAGTCTTATGAACTGGGAAACTATTGGATTCTTGGACTTTCTGTTCACAGCCAGCCAGCCATTTTGGATTAACTGGACTACAGCCTGTAAGTCATTCTAATAAAGCCCCTTTCTATATGCAGAGAGATTCATACTATAAGTTCTGTTACTCTAGAGAACCCTGACTAATATAGTCCCCCAGAATCAGTGAGATAGACAACTCACTGGACATACTACTATAAATGCAATTTCTAAGCCTTTAAGTAGGGTACTTTTTACAAGTATAGACAAATAGCCACACTTATTAGTTATTTGTTCATTTCTGTGATATAATACTTAGACAAAAACAAGAGAGAAGGGGGATTACTCTCTCTCTCTCTCTCTCTCTCTCTGTGTGTGTGTGTGTGTGTGTGTGTGTGTGTGTGTGTGTGTGTGTGTGTGAATGTCACATCTATGCAGGTGCTCACTGAGCCCAGTAAAGGGCATCAGATCCCCAGGGGCTAGAGCTACAGGTAGGTGCTGGAATTGATCTTTAGTCCATAAAGAGCAGTATACAATCTTAACAGCTGAGCCGTCTCTCCAGCCTCAAAAGGGTTTGTTTGATTCATAGTTCTTCCAAGGCATAGTCTGTCGTGGTGGTGGTGTCATGGTAAAAGGAGGTTGAAGCACATGGTCACATTGCTTCCATAGTCAAGAAGTAGAAAAAAAATGAATGCCTGTGCTCAGCTAGCTTTCCCCTTTTTATGTAGTCCAGGACCAAAACCAAGGGAATAGTGCTACCCATTTTGAGGTTGTTATCCACCTCAATGAACCCAACTGAAGCAATCCCTGATAATTGTGCATGGAAGCATGCCTCCTGGTGATCCCAGGTTCTATCAAATTGATTGTCAGTGCTCACCATCACACTACAGTTGACCTTCCTAGAAAGTGGCAGCAGGCCTTACCCAGTCTCAATATCGTCCAGTCTTAGAGTTTTCCACCATGACACTTGATGTGGGCAGTAAAGAGCACAGTTGAGGCCTAGATGTAAAGCTCCCCAGTGCTGTGATTGCAAAGGATCTTTCCCTTCTAGTTCTTCTCAACTTACATTCTAGATGCAGCCAATTGATCAAGGACACAAGTTTTCCTCAGTGTGACCCTAAAAGAAGTGTAAATGCTTGTTATATTGCTAACTTGATCAGCAGTCAAGCCAAGCCATTCCATTCAGGCTTCCAAAGCAATATCCTCTAGAATGTGATTCTCTGATCACTGGTCTTTATGTAACACTAACAAGTCCAGCAGAGGACACTGGTGAGTGCATAATGACCAGGCTTTCACCATACTTGTGCCCTCATCACTCTTAACCTTACTAATGTCAATCGAGGAGGACCCAGGGCTCTGTATGCTGTCTCCCCTTTAGTGATTCTCTTCTTAAGGATATAACTCACAGCCTTACTATGATTATTCACATCATTCTAGAACTTGAAGCCAAAGAACTGCAACTTATTTTTCAAAGGTCATTCTTAGAAAATTGATAGCTACTTATATATATACAATGTATGCAAAATTTCTTTTTTCTACCACATGTTGGCTCTGATCTAGATTACTGGGCACTCAAATATTAATAGTAACTACCATTTACCACATCTCTAGCACAAGGTAAGCAATTTACTTGTGCTAACTAATTTCATATCATTGAAAGTGTCAGAGATGAGTACCATGACCATTCATCTTGAGAAACCCAAAACATAACAAGGATAATTGCTTGCTTATGGCTACACAATAGGACTTAAATCTAGTCCAGATATTTCTACATTCAGAATCTAAATGCCTTGAGAATTAAACCTAGCCACTTCCTGTTCACAAGTAGCTCGTTGTCTAGAGGTCAAGATGAATGAGTAAATAGAATTAAATGCCAGTTGAACTTGTTCTGATAAAAGTGCGTGTGGGCTGAGAAGGTGGCTCCATCAGCAAACTGATATGCTACAAGTGTGAACTGCAGGATGAATGTGAAAAAGCTGAAAATTTGAACTCAGGGGCTTATACCTGTGACCTTAGTATTAGAGAAATGAAGACAGGTGAATCCCAGCAGCTCACTAGCCTAATCAGGTGAGCCCCAGTCTAGTAAGAAATCCTGTTCAAAAATGAAGA
The DNA here is from genome assembly GCF_004664715.2 of Peromyscus leucopus. Taxonomy (NCBI): domain Eukaryota; kingdom Metazoa; phylum Chordata; class Mammalia; order Rodentia; family Cricetidae; genus Peromyscus; species Peromyscus leucopus. The sequence goes on along the minus strand of NW_023505395.1, from coordinate 17,789 downwards.
TGGATGACCCCTAAGGGAAAACAATGTGTGAGGGTGTTCCCTGGCCTCTACCTGTACACTCATAGTGCACACATACAGGCACACATCCCACACACATGAACACATATACAAATACATACATGCATACACTAAAAGTATATATGAGGTTTATCTCCATTGGCAACTCCATTGAGAAAGACCCAGGAGATTGCTGTACCACATGTCCGGGTGTGTCTGTGAGGGCGTTGAGTGGACAGTTGAACCATGAAGTGTATGGCCTGATAAATTCCCATGATAGAATCATAATATCATAGCTTTCGTAGGAGTGATCAAATGGAGTGAGTGATACCTAGATGCAAGAGGCAGATCTTGAGGTTGTGATCTTGGGGATTTTATCTTGTCGTGGCTCCTTCCCATATTCCTTTCCCTCTGCTTGGAGGGAAAATGGAGTGAACCATTTTTCTGTGTTCTCCTAACTCTGTGATCTCCTAAAGTGACCTCAGGCAGAGCTCTGTGTAGCCATGACCAGAATGAAGCATTTTTCCTCCCTTTGTATTGTTTAGGTCTTCGGTCTTCGTCAGTCATGAAACTAACACAGTGTAGACACAGGGCTGTCTCTTTAGGTTGCTTCATATGGTGGCCCCAAGTGCCAGAAGTGAGACTCCTCTCTGCCTTCACTCACTGTGTGCCTTTGTGTGTTCCCACCTGGCTTCTCTTGATTGCTCCAATCACACTGTTCTTGAAGATGTCTGCACTTCCACAGCAGAAATAGCTCATCAGAACAGAGCTCTTTCCTGCCAAGCCTAGCTCTACCTCCCAATCCTTCTTGACATTGTCTTCAAAGTAGCCACTGTTTATTAATGAATTTAGAGCATAAGGTAAACATATTCAGTGGATTATAGCCAATCTACCTCAGTTCATTTTATCAATGGGGAAGTTGGGTCTTGGAGAGCTAGGTTAAGAGCCTGCTGTCATATAATGAGTGAGAGGCAAACCAGTTCTAGAGGCCAGGCCTCTTTCCCTGCCTCACACCTTCCCTGTTCTTAACTGGTCTGTGTAATCTATTACCAACTAGGAAAAGCAATACTAAAGAATCCTGTGTGTTCTTGGAAGAGAGGAAGTAGGTGCCAATCACTCACTGGCAGCAGACAGGGTGCACTGAGGCTACACAGGGTACACCTACAGAGACTGTCATAATTAGAGACATTCCCGGAGAGGTTGCAGCATCTCTGAAATCCTTGATTGCATTTAAGTGCACAGAACACTATGCCTTGACATCACTTACAGGCCATTTTTTTAGTCAAGGAGCATTAAATATGTATTCCTCATCAATTCCTGAGTAATACACTGCTCAGCTTTCCTGCTTATTATCTGGACTCATCTACTTGTTCAAGGCTACTTTGCAGTTGGATAGTTAAACTACCACTTTTGCATGAGACATGTAAGCCTGTAAGATAATTGAGGGTCTTTAGGACTCCCAGTACAGAGCATTATAAAAACTAGCAGTTTGGATCCATCACTATTTAGGTTCTTGCCACCTGTGTGACTTTGGAGAAATTAAGTAACTACTCTGAGCTGGTCCTTCATCTCAAAGATGCCAAACTAGTATTAGACAATACTACATGTTATGTGACTCTAAAAATGATGATTATTGCTATTATTCATCCCACCTTCCACACTTTTTTTTATACTGACTATGCTTGGGGCAAATTTCCTTTCATTTAAAATTTCTACTTGCAGCCAACCCATCTCAAGTCCCTCCATGTGAAGTTTCTCTGATCCATCTAGCCCACAGACATTGTTCTTTTCTAAATTTTCCCACTATTAATCTCAGTCAGTCACTTGGGTACCCAAAGCACTGCCTTGAATTGTTCTTTAGCTTTTAATGTTTGTTCTGTTTTTGTACTTAGAATGTTCACATCTGCTCCAGTTTATGCTGACAATAACCAATAGTAAAGGCTTCTGACATGATGAGTTTTATGGAGCAAACAGGCATCAGATGGATGTAGATTTGCTTCCTCGCTGTGTCCTGGGGGTGGGTTTCAAAGGGAAACAACTTAGACCGTGGGACTTTCCTCAACGTCCACAAGTTCTCTCCTAACAAGCTACCCAAGGCCATCTCAGTACAGGAGGGGAGGTAAGAGACTCAACTGTGAATGAGAAAGTAAAAAAGACCAGGAAGAAAATGCAGAACTGGAAACCTCACTGTTTGGGGTCACAAGGTCCACCACAGAGTAGAATACCACAAGGACAGAAGTCTGTCACTCTCATGATGTGTACATGTGTAGAGGGGTGGTCTGGATGCAAGAGATTGAGTCAAGTCTTACTCTGTTGCCCTTCACCTTGTTTTCTGAGACAGGATGAGCATGGAGCTCATCATCCATCTGAACTGGCTTGTCTATGAACTCCAGGGAATCACCTGCCCTGCCCCCCACCCAGCACTTGGATCGTTGATGTGAACTGCCACACCAGGTTTTAACACGCGTAGTGGGGATCCAACACTTTCCCAACTGAGCTGTCTCCCCACAGCCTGCCTGATCGCTTATTCCTGTTTGTTCCTTCCCTGGCAGAACATGCTTAGCCTGTGTTCAGTGAATGTAAGAATAACAGTCTGCAACATCTGTAACTTGTTGCTTTATTTTATGGAAGATGAAATCAAGTCCTATTGAAGAGAACGCATCTGTCAGAGGAAGGGCAAAGCTGAAACTAAGCCTGGAGTTCCTAATTTCAGTCTGAGGTTCTCTCTACACCTCAAATTCCACATTTCTTGAATGAAGTTACCAGGAAAATCCACAAGTTAAAAACCATATTGTGATTCAGTGTCTGGTGGTAAAGACCAATTTTGGAATTCCAGAAAAGCTCCCAGAAATAAGAAGACTTTTCCCAAGAAACATCAGTTCTGTGAATTGCTAGATGTTAAGACACCTGTGGGAGTATACCACATTCACAGACGTAGCTGGAAACCCACAGAGCAATTACTATGAAATAGATTGCCTGTGGCTCAACCAATGAGATTTAGATTGTCCTATGTTACAAGGTGGCAGAGAATCAACAGCTGTGGTAGTTTGGAAGGACATCAGTTGGTCTCTGAAAAGGATTTCAAGTAGTTAAGGCAGAAAGAGATGCTGCCTGGGACCCTGGTGGGTTTTTATGTAGCTCCCGTGTAAAGGGTGCTTAGAAAGCGACTACAAACGTGTAATGTTTTAGTGCCTGGTTTTCAGAAGGCTGTGCTGTGTTTATGTCACCCAATTAAAACGCTTTATTATCTGTTAGTGTTGGGGACACTACCACATACCATCTGCAGCCAAAAGCTAAATCCAAAGTCAGAGCAAGCTCAACTTTCCCAGAAAGAATAGTGATACAGTAAGTTGAGATGAAAACCTGGGAGCCACAATGAAGAGAGTGCTTGACATCAATCCTGCCACGTGTTTCCTGAGCTAAGCAGCCTCTCTGTATCTGCAAGCTGTATGAGCTTTGAGAAGCCTTCGAGTTCTCTGTCACAGTTTCTACAAGGGATATAATCTTCTTTATTTGAAGGTCATGAAAATAAAACATCACAAAGCATTCAGAGCAGTGTTGGGGTATATATAACCAGTCACAGAAACACCAGCTGTATCTCCTCATTATACAAGAGAGGGGTGAACCTGAGGAAAGAATGACTCATGTCAGTAGCCACACACTCTCAGGTGGCAAAGTTAGGACAAAACTTCTCAAGTCTTAAACCTAGCATCTCATTTGACATCCCTATCTGGAGTTACATAGGCTCTTCTAGGTTTTCTTTCTGGAACTCATTGAGCGAGCTGCCCAGGCCTGGCTAGACAGTGATGGAGAGCAGGGAGAACAGAAGCTGATTCCCGAGAGCTCAGTCTCAGAAATCAGGGTGAATCTCTAGAAATGGTGCTGTCAGAAAAGGAATGTCAGGGAGCGTCCCAAGGCCACCAAACCTGGAAAACAATGCTGGCAGGAAGCACAAGACCTCCGGCTGTCTCTACGGAGGGCTCGTCCATTGTTCCTGCTGCCTCCTTGTGCCTGCGTGGACAGTTAGCTCAGTTTGTCCTATAATGATCATCTAGACAGACATGCAGACCCACTTCCCCGGCTACTCTGCAAAATCCTCCAAGACAAAGGGTTTCTATGGGAGTCCAGACACGGAAAGGGTAAATCTAAGTTTTTAGACCCAAGTCACTGCATACAATGTTGAGCTTTCCTTTCTGTTAAGTGACCCATGGGTTCCTCATCAGCCTTGTGTAGTAGATATGACTATCACATCCCCTCTGTAGATGAGGAAAGAGTAGCCAAAGAAGGTGAAACTTCTTCAAAGTTACATAGGTAGAGCAGAGTCAAGATCAGACTTCGATGTCTGACTCCAGAGCACAAGCTGTCAAGATCCAGTTTAAAAATGCCTACAGGTGCCAGGCAGTGGTGGCACATGCCTTTAATCCCAGCACTCGGGAGGCAGAGACAGGCAGTTTCTGTGAGTTCAAGGCCAGCCTGATCTACAGAGTGAGTTCCAGAACAGGCTCAAAGCTGCACAGAGAAACCCTGTCTCGGAAAAAAAAAAAAAAAAAAAAAAAAAAAAAAAAAAAAAAAAAAAAAAAAAGCCTACTGGTGCTAGCTGTCCTGCCCAGTCTCCTCTCAGAACTCTCCTTGTCTCTTGCTGTTGTCACCCACACTGGCCTCTCCGTGTTCCCTGAAGATGACAGGATTGGCAGTACCCAAGGCCTTCCACCAGGAATGTTTCTACCTCAAATCTCTGTTGACCTGCCATTACCTCGAGCCCTTGCTCCGGTATCATCCTCTGAGTGAGGGCCACTCAGTCATGTTTCATTTTGAAAACTGCCTCCTCGTCCATTCTCAGTCTCACCCCCTTAAGACTGACTGTCTTATTTTCCAGGACATCTGTAACTTCCTGGTAGACTTTCTTTCTAAGCGTGTTCTGCAGCCCCTCCCTGAAATGTGTGCCTGTCAGAGATTACAGCTGACTTCTTCTAACAGCATGGATCACATAGTAGGTGCTCAATAAAGTCCCCACACAGGAGTGAGTAGTGTTCTTGGATGTTCATTTGCTGCTCTCTAGCCTTTCTCTCTTAGTTTTCATATATCTGAACTGAGTCCACAACATTCCCAAGTATCTCCACTTATTTATGTCACGTAGATTCTCTTCATACTTAGACATTCTTTGGTTACAATCTTTAAAATTTCCTTCCTTCTGCCTTATCAAGTTTTTGGAACCACCTACCCTATTCTTAGCACTCTGCCAGTTCTGAGGATAAAATGAAGGAAAAAAAATCCATGTCCTTGGGCCTTTTTGAGGCTCAGATTTATCCTGGCAGGGAGGTCTGGCCTCCACATTCTTTCTGATTTGTCTGGTTGGACTGGAAGCAGGAAGCTGGGCTTTTCTAGTCCACACATTGGCCATCCTGGAAGTGAAATAACCTCTAGGAACTCCACCTTTGTAAGAAGTACAAACCTGTGGGTAGTGACCCCTTTTGGGGGTTGAATGAATCCTTTCACAGGAGTCGCTTAAGACCATAAGAAAACACAGATGTTTACATTATGATTCATAACCCTATCAAAATTACAGATATGAAGTAGCAACAGAATTAATTTTGTGGTTGGGGTCACCACAACATAAGGAGCTGTATTAAAGGGCGAAGAGCGGGAAGGTCGAGAACTACTGCTCTAGATGCTCCGGGACAGGAGAGCTGAAGTTGCTGCTATTGAAGCTCATCACACAGAAGTGGCGGGGCCCATGTTAGGACATCTGACCTCTGTCTATGGGAAATAAGTAATCAAATACCACTCAGTAGGGTTTGTGGTCAAATAGCACATCTGACACTAATCATCTGTCTTAGCTAGGGTTTCGATGGCCCTAATAAAACACTATGACTTAAAGTAACATGGGAAAAGCATTATTTCAGCTTACAACTTCCAGGTCACAATCCACTCTGAGGAAGTGAGGCAGAAACTCAAGTAATGAATCTGCAGGCAGGAACTAATGCAGAGGCCATGGAGGGTGCTGCTTACTGGCTTGCTCCTCATGGCTTGTTCAGCCTGCCTTGTTAGAGTACCCGGGACAACCTGCCCAGGAGTGGCTTCACCCACAGTGAGCTGGACCCTCCCACAGCAATCATCAATAGAGAAAATGCACCATAAGAGCTGCTCATGGGACATTCTGGTAGGAGCATTTTCTCAACTGAGGTTCCTCTTCTGAAAGACTCCTATTTGTGTCAAGCTGATATAAAAACTGGCAGCAAACCACCTCATCACGGAAGCTTGTTAGTTCTGCAGATCCCATGGGTGAAGGCCACTCTCTTCAAGGAGTTCTTATTACTAATATCTTGTCCCACCTGTATTTCCTGACATCTTGCCCATTGGACAGTCTGGAGGCAATAGCTGCCCTGACTTCCCTCCATGATGGATTGTATATACATGTGTGAGTGTGTGGATATACGTATGCACATGCAGGTGAGACCTTTGGCTGATGTTGGGAGTCTTCCTCACTCTCTCTCCATCTTATATATTAAGTCAGGGTCTCTCAAAGTTGCTTCACCCATTGTTGCTAACCAGCTTATTCCTGGCATCCTGTCTCCACCTTCCACACACTGGAATGACAGGTGAGCCACAAACCCACCACTCAACATTTAAGGAGGCACTAAGTGGCCTAACTCTGTCCTCATGTTTTTGCAGCAGGTGTTCTAACCACTGATCTCGAATGTCTTGATTGGGAATCCTGCCATTACCTTTCTTTAAAATATATTCTATACTCAGTGTTTATTATCATGCTTATAATTCTTCTGGTTTTATGTAACCAAAATATTTGTTCAGTAACAAGTCTTTGTTTTAGGTTTTGATGTGTTGACACAGGTTCCACCATACAGTCATGACTAACTTGAAACCTCTATGTAGCCCAGGGTGCCTCCAACTTATGGAGATCCCTCTGCCTCCCAAGTGCTAAGATCATAGTCACAACCACCAAGCCTATCAGCAAGTCTCTGAAAGAATACACTAAAAATACGCACCTTCACTGGATTTCTGAGCTGACACATATACAACTGAGCAACACTTTTAGAAACATGTATTTATTCATCTTCAGTAAGCTGAACTATTGTCCTATTTGTAGTTTTTCCCCTCATGGGTGATTTCATGACAGACTCTGTCACATTCTTTTAACACAATCCTGTCATGCTATGTTAGCGTACATTCTCTTAAATTTCATGGAGCTTCGTGTATATAACAAATGTCTTGATGTCAGACCCTAAATATGTCATTTTTTTCTGGAGCAAAATACTCCTATTCCACTCCTTTTCTCCTTACAAAATGGGGAGAGTGAGATTGTGCATCTCATGAAGATGTCACAAGTACATGTTTAGTACCAACAAGTTGACAATAAATGTTAGCTAATTTTTAGACTTCCGTCATGACAAAAGGAAAATAGTTACAGTTCAGCAACTTTGCTCTAAAGAGTCATGCTAGATCGATGACTCACTATCACATTCATGCCAAATAGTCATCAAGCTTCCCACCCCAAACTTCATGATTACACAGTTAATGTTCTTTCATGCCTTGGGGTCTATGGGTCACCTGTGTGATTTTATGATATGATCTGGGCTTGGCTGACCAAAGTTAGGTTCCTTCTTAAGGCTGCAGTCAGCTGGTGAGTTAGTTTCAGGCTGATTGATGGGTCTCAAGATGCTTTAACTAAGCTAGTTGCTCTCTCATCCTACTGCAGAATAATCCGTGCTTATGTCATGGTGTGGCAGGCATTCAAGAGAGCAAGCAGAAGTGGCTAAAATGTCTTTAGAGGCCCAGGTTCAGAAACAACATACTTGTTCTGCTACATACTATTGGCCGAAGCATGCTCCAAAGAGGACTGCCACATCCAAGAAGCAGGTGAACTTGGCTCTGTCTTTTGATGGGAGAGATTGAATATAAAAACAGTGAGTATGAGGAGGATATTTAATCGAGACAAAATGCAATCAATCTACTGCAGACAGACATACAGACAAAGAGGCAGGTAGACTCACATTTCCTTCTTCCCATACGTCCTCTTCCTGGCCTGCTCTGCCTATTCCTCAAATCATTCAGTGTATGGCTAGTACTCTGAGTTCAAAACATGAGCCCAGCAGTCACTTGTGAGCAGCATTCATTCTCTCGTCCTTCCTCAGTACAGTTAGCAGAATGAAATATGAAATCTGTGCCGGCCATTGGTCTCCCCTCCTCCTCCCCTCTCCTCCTTTCCCTCTCTCTGTTCTCCTCCTCCTTCCCACCCTGGTGAGTTACACTAGAAAGAACCCTTTCCTTGTATGATTAAAGCCCTATTTCCTAATGTCAAGATATACTAATTGCAAATGCAGAAACCTAACTGGTTTTAGCCTATACAGTCATCCTGGATTATTTGATTACATTTAATAGGGCACTAAGTGCCAGACTAACTTGTACTATTTGCCAATTTGAGCTATGATGACTGACTGCTTCCTAGGAATTGGGTCTTCCATGTGGTCTCCTAATTTTGAGTAGAATTTTCCTGGAATATCCATGTCAGCTGATACCATCCCAAGCAAAGCAGTGGACTCCCTACAGTGTGGTGTATTACTGAGCCTGTGCAATATTTGATAGGCATGTTAAGTGCATTCTCAATAGGATTTTGAAGCCAACTGTAAGTTTACTTGGGATATACCTCATTATATATCAAAGAACTTGACTCCTTTCAATCCAAAACCTGATTATACTTCTTCACAAAGAAAATATCTTTAGTAAAACTACCCAGCAAAGATACTGTATTTTCTGAATGTATATTATCCCAAATGTGAGATAAAACAGATGTTGACATGGGCTGGATCTGTAGAAACTGGGCCAGATGTGTATGTTCTAACAAATGACAGGAATCTAAATAAAATTTATGACTAAAAAGTAATGTGACAGAAAATACCCTGTAACAGGTGTGAGATACAAAGGACATACATACTTCTTATTCTTCATTTTACATGTTGTAAACATGCATATATACATACATACATATATGTGTGTATATATGCATGTATTTATTATGGCATACATAGTACAATCGATGCAAATCTTAACTATAAAAATTATTTGAAAATAATTTTAATTGGAGGACTGCCAATTCCCCTGAAACCCAAACTGTGTCAGTTAGTCAGTTAATTTAATAAAAATATCAATATTTTATTTTTGAAAATACAGAACACAGAAGAGAAAGAGGGGAGATGCAAGGTCAAGAGAGATGGAAGAAAGGAGGGAGAGAGGAAGAGCTGTGTTTAGAGTGGTTACTACAGAGCTCAACTTAATGCACCATTGTAGCTAGAGTTTTTCCGGCCTTGCCCACAGTCAGGACAAATCTTGTCACCCGCAGTCCCACAGCACTCAGATCCAACCAAGTAACACAGAGACTTATATTGCATACAACTGTATGGCCGTGGCAGGCTTCTTGCTAACTGTTCTTATAGCTTAAATTAATCCATTTCCATACATCTATACTTGCCACGTGGCTGGTGGCTTACCGGCATCTTCACATGCTGCTGGTCATGAGGCGGCTGCAGTGTCTCTCTGCCTCAGCCTTCCGCTTCCCAGAATTCTCCTCTCTCCTTGTCCACCTACTTCCTGCCTGGCCACTGGCCAACCAGTGTTTATATTTATTGACCAATCAGCAGCAATTTGACATACAGACCGTCCACAGCACACCATCATCACCTATCCTGTTCAAAAGGCTTCAACAATATGCCTCTTTTAAGTAAACTGAGACTGGGAAGTGCTCCCTCACTTACATGATGCTTTCTACGAGGATCACTGTAGCTTTGGTTCTTCACAGAACCAAGGGTTCTTCATAAGGTGCCTCATGGGACTCCATCCCAAGAAAGTATTAGCAGGCAACACTCACCCCTGCCTTTGCCCTGGGTTCCTTACTGCTCAGTCATAGGAGCTATGCTCTGACAATCAGAAACATCCCCTGTGCCAGGCTTTAGCTAAGTCAGCCAGAAGCAGAATTCACGTGAATTCTACTCAACTTCATCATTTGGGAATTTATTTGGGAGAAGATATTTTAGAATGTATATGATATTGTAGTGGTTAATCTTGATTTTCTACTTGATTGGATATAAAATCAATTAAGAGATACATCTCTGGGCAAGCTAACCTACACCAATTATTTCAGTAAAGATGCTGGCTTTGTATTAATCACAGCTGATTCTCCAGCCCTAATGTGCCATCTCCCTAGCTACCCCTTGACCTTTTTACATCATGGTCATGCATGAAGGGACATGCCTGGAGGACCAGAGCCAAACTAAAGATAGAATTGGAGAACACAGCTGAGCTAAGTCAACCTTACATCACGGTGTAGATAGTCTTGTTCCTGTTATATGCTGTCTGAAATTCAACTGCCTAAAATGAGAATAATGCACATACTTATATGACTAACTTAAGAATGAGATGAGATCATGCATTCAGAAATGTGTGCACAGTACATGGTACATAGAAAGAGCACAATAGTTAAAGGTTCTTTTCTGTAAAGTGCCTCCTGGATATGATCTTTCCTTCAGGAAGCTAGATTTCTCCAAAGCCACTTAAGCTTTTCCTTCCATCCAGTGGCTGCTTCTCCTCCTCTCTTGAGCCTTCTGTTCTTGCTAATGATCATTTGCTCCATCACCAAAGAATTAATAAAGACCATAGTACTAGAATCAAAGTTGCAGAAAATATTAGGATCATGACAGGCAGCTTGTAGTTTGATTGGACACCTCCAGCACACATGAGCAATACATTAACTCCATATTGCTTCCATATTAGGATAGACCAAAAAAGAAATAGAAAAAGAGTAGCAGGTAGGGCTAGGTACCGATGGAGAAATTCCTTTCACTCCACTGAGGCATAAGAAACAAAAATTCATTCATGGGTCAGCAGTTTTGTGCTACTCCTAAAAAAAATGGCTCCACCAGAAAAAGATACAGTAAGGAAAATAGATGACCTCTGCTCCAGGGTGTGTTTTGGCCAAGAATGGAGAACACAAAATACTCAGAGAGAAATTTCAGGTTACATGCTGCTTTTGCCTGCAAACAAGTCAACCCTACCTTATCCATAACTGATTGCACTAGTGATATTAAGCAGCATAGGCATGTGGGATCAGAGAAGACCGGACAGGCAGCACTGTTTTCACTTAGATGTTTATATTATAGTAAATGACTTAATAATAGCAAAAAAAAAAAAAAGAAAAAAGAAAAAGAAACAAAAATTCAGTTCTAGCTTTTATTAGCTGCTGTATCATCTTACTTCCACCCACTGTCCTCAAAATCAGGTAGTACAGTCACTTAACAATGGGGACACACTAAAGTGCATTGTTAAATGGTGTGCTTTCATCACTGTGTGAACACAGTGGAGTAAATGTACATAAACTAAAATGTGTATGCATCCATCATGAGGTGATATAATTTTATGAGAGTGACATTGGATATGCAGCTCATTGATGACCAGTTATGTGGCCCATCGCTCTGTATACATCAGTCTTTCTTGTCTAAGAATGGAGACCAGCTCGGTTTGGTTGGATTGGGGCAGACTCATCCTCTACAGGCTCTGGATATAGTAATAGCTCTCTGGCTGTATAAGAAAATAATGGTCAGCATAATTTTCCTATGAGGGAGAGAGGAAGACTTTCATGTGATAACAGACCAAAGGGCCAGGAAGCCTCCCCAGAGAAGTGTTGTGTGCAGATGCTGCAAAGTGTATTATTTACTGTCCAATGTTAACTTTTCCTTTCTGTTTGTAATCTCTTCTCCATGCTCCAGTTAGGTCTGTTCCGCATCACAGTCTGGTTGGTGCTGGGTTTGAAGGGCTAAGGAAATGGTTTGTGGTCACACTGGGGCGAATAAAAAAATCAGATGACATAAAATTACCCATGTCGTGAGGATGTAGTCAGAGCTAAGTGAAATTTGAGGAGTGTTGCCATGAACCTGCCAAATGGACTTCAAAGTGTTCAGACAATCACCTGGGGAGGAAACTGTGTTCTGCTGAGAGTTGGCTCAGCATGTTGCCCTGTGAATATTCGATGTGGGGGTGACCCCAAGGAATGGAAGCCGAGAGCTTTATGAATCATAATCTCGAGAACAGTGGTTTGGTAGCTGCCAATTCTTTGTCCTCAGGCAATATTCCAGAAGCATCTGTGTTTGGGTGAGGTTGAAAATCTTGAAGCCCATTTTTTCAGGTGAGGATCTGAATCTTGAGCCTGTTGAGAGAATACAGGGACTGAAGCATCAGGTCCCAGGTTTCTCTGTCTCTAAAGACCAGGCTGTTCTTTGAACCAGATGGTGGCTTGTGAGTCAGCATGCTCAGGATTTGTGTCCAGCCCAAACCTGCAGCCAGATTCCCTTAAAATTTCAAGTGTGACTTCAGGTGAGATGGGGGCAGCTGACTCCTGCCAGTGTGATTGTGGAGGTGCTCCAAGAAGGGTGTGAAGTGAAAGGACATGGAAGGGCATAGACTGCTCTGAGTGGTGATGGAGTGGGATGTACATGGATGGGCAGCCAGCATGCTAGCCAGGTGGGTTTGAGTAGGGATATCCATGGAAATTAGTTCCCACACCCCATGTCAAGAATGGAAATGACACTTAGGATTCACCAACTGTAGCTTGAGTTTTCCTGCCTTGTCCACAGTCAGGACAATCTTTGTCACTGCCAGTCCCACAGCCGCTCACACCCAACCAAGTAAACACAGAGACTTATATTGCTTACAAACTGTATGGCCATGGCAGGCTTCTTGCTAACTGTTCTTATAGCTTAAATTAATCCATTTCTACAAATCTATACCCTGCCACGTGGCTCGTGGCTTATCGGCATTTTCACATGCTGCTTTGTCCTTGTGGGCAGCTCCAGGCAGTGACTCCTGCCTTCCTGTTCTTTTATTTCTCCTCTCTGTTAGTCCCGCCTATACTTCCTGCCTAGCAATGGCCAATCAGGTTTTATTTATTGACCAATCAGAGCAACTTGACATACAGACCATCCCCCAGCACAGCCAAATGCAGACCATCTCAGACACCTGCACTCAGGCCGTGGTCCTAATCATCCTCTATGCGGACCTGCTGGCTAAAGCCACAAGGAACCCAAGAACGGGCTCCCATAGGACATACAGAACATTCCACAACAATCAACCACTGCCATTCAACTGAATTTTCTATGTTGTCTCACACAAGCTACATGTAGCTACTGAACACTTGGAACAGGACCAATGTGATAAATGAATTGATTTTTATGTATTTTAATGTAATTGATGATATGTGGTCAGTGGTGTATTAAACAGTACTTACTAGACCAACTTACTGCCCCACATGGCTGTGGTTTAACTGTTAGTCAAAGGGCTAGGCCCCACTCCCAGGCTTGCATACAAGAATGAATAGAAAGAGCTCTGAAGCCATACTACCTCATCTAAGCCAAGTTCTTGTTTTCCATCCACATTACTTCTTGGTAGTTCAGTTTCTCCATCTCCAAACTGGGGATTAGAAACTGCAACAACTTCTTGGGTTGTTGTGAGAGTGACATACACTAGTGTTGGGAAATTGCACTACATGGTCTCCAGGACAGAGTGAAATAAACAGATGTTAGCTGGGCATGCATTAACTCAGTCAATACTGGTGTCTCTGCTGTTGGCCAGGTGCTGTGCACCATTAATTGATGAGTTGCAGAGAGGACCCAGATACAGTCCCTTCCTTCAAGGAGAATATTTAATGACTCCCTCATCTTGAGACATTGTACTTGCTCTACTTCCTTCATTGCCAGAGAGTGTACAATGTGCAAAGAGAAGCAGTGAACTGAGGAAGAAAGAAACGTGACAGTGTGACAGTACTTGACACATGGCGGGGAATTCCATGTGCAGCCACAGGTTTTCTGTAAGATCTCACTTCCAAGTGAAATTCTGTGTTTTGCCAAACTAGAATAGAGTAAGCTTCTACCATAGTCCAATATCATGTACCGTGGGCTCTCAGGCATGACAAGTAGGTGATGTTTGGTATGTGCTTTTCTTTGCTGCACTTCTTCCCCTGGCTGTATTTCAGATAGAGCCTGCTACCTACCTGGAGGACGTGAAGGCCATGGATGCTTCACAATTCAGAAGTCAGCAAGGGTATATTATATGATTTATTTAATCAAACGCTAAGTAACAGGTTTCCCCATAGCAGCCATTGACGCTTTTTCAGAGGATGCTAGAAGTTGGTATGTCCATCAAAACTTCCCATGTAAGGACTTCGATTCCTTCGTGCAGCAGTGGAGTACAGCATGAGAAGAGCCCTTGTAAGCAGATTAATGTTCCTGAAATCAGCTCTCAGAAGTGAGTTCTTACTCTCACATGACTCAATCAGTTTTCACTGGGCACATGGTGTGGTGGTGGTGTATGTATTTATATGTACATGCTTACCCATGTGTATGCATGGAGGCCAGATGTTTGACAGTGGTGTCTTTCTCTACTACATTCAACCTTTCTTTGTGTGTGTGTGTGACAGGGTCTCTCATTGAACTGGAGCCCACCAGTTCAGCTAGACCAGCTGACTAGCAGGCTCTCAGTACCTTCCTGTCTCCAATCCTCTCCTTGTCTGCAAGTTATAGGTACTCACTATACTGCCTGGCTTTTACATGGGTGCTAGGAACCCAAGCTTGGGTCCATATGCTTGATCAGAAGGCCCTTTGCCACTGAACCGTATCTCCAGCCCAGAGCAGACAGCTAGAAGGCAACATACCCTCACGCTTTGGCTGCTTGCAGCCATTATTTGACTCAGTAAAGTTCCTTAGAGCTGGGGTTACTTAACCTTTGACCTTGAACTTCCAGAAACAAGAGTCATGAGCTAATAGTCCTCTTTTACTTATGTTATCCACTCTCCGATATCCTGAGATAGCAACAGAAAATAGGACTAACACAGTGGATGAAATCCATGTCTTTGGAGAGATCCTAGTTCTTGCCCTTAAGTGGCTGATGATGATCTAGGAATGGCATTTAATTTTTGGTCATCAAATTAGACCACGCATGTCCTTTGCTAAGACGTCAAGCAAAAGTGCATGAGGCCCAATCAAGTGCAATGAAGTTCAAAACAAAACTTCTGGAAGAAATGATATGTCTTTCCAAAGACCTTCCAAAGAAAGACTCCTGTATAGAGTTGTCATGTGATGTCAGATGAAGAAGGTCCGACCGAGGACGAAGGCAGCACAGAGCAAGACACGAGCCTCGACCTGGACTTGCCCCACCTCTGCATCTGTGTTTGTATTAGGTGAACTAATGAACCACATTACTTGCTTCAGCCAATTTGAGTTGGGAGTTCTGTTGCTCGTGTCCAAAGCACAAACGCTCCTTCTGCAGCTTCCTCGGTGCTCCTAGGGTTGTGCCCAGTCACTCTGAGGAGTGCAGCTGCAGGTGACCTGCTCCGGTTCCCATAGACAGCAGCCTCTGCAGCCCTAATCAGAAAACACCAAATGGCAAAGGCTGCTCACAGGCTCACAGCAGCAATTTTAAGGATGTCCTGTGTGGGGCTGACCCTAGGAAAAGATTCTAAAAACGAGGCTTGCTTATGTAATTTAAAATCTTAAAATAACCATGCTTCAAGTCTGAGAATTCCTCTGGGCTGGTGACAGCCTAACCTGGATGGAGAGGTCAGAGATTTTCAGTGAATGAAAAATAGGCTAAGACAGAATTATCTCTTATTCACAGCAAAGGATAAGAGTGGGTCAGGACTCCAAGCAGTGAATTAGTGACTGAATTTAACAACTTCTCACAAATACCTTTAGCAATGTAGGAGGAGAGCTGACCCATTTTGGGGGGTTTAGAATCAATAGACTAATAAAAGTAATTTTTAAAAATAGCTTTCTCTTCTGAAAATATACCTTTCATAGAACCAGAAGAATTTGTTTTCTGGGTGCTGACTCATTTCCCTATGGATTAAAACAGAAAGATGGCATAGTAGGTGTACTGGGTGGTCCTGGCTTAGACACTATACACAGAGGCTCCTTTCCTGAGTGGGAACCATGCTGAGGTTTTCTAGGTGATGGACAGCTCCTCCTCTCCTGATTGGGGAAAGTGGTCAAGTCCACTGAGGCTCCTGGACTATTATTTTGTCAAGAAAGATGTGCCAGGTGTTCACATCCTGTTTTAATCAAACTGGAACCTGAAACCCACGAGGAAGAAGGTGAGAACACCAGGAGTGGGAAGAAGGCAGAGACACCACCACCACCCCACCCCCCCCCCCCGGCGGGGAACAGGACTCCTTACGGTGTCCGGAGCAGTAAAGAAAGGCAATCTGTAGCAGAAACAAACCTTCAGGACTGACTGTGGGTTGGCCTGTATGGACAGTCGTTTTCTTGGGCCTGGGTATTTTCTTTTTGACTCCCTAAAAATGACATTTCTGTTAAAAGCTCATTTGTCGATTTTGCTTTTTGCACAAAGAATTCTTTTTTTCTACAAATGTAGAGAACAATTTCTTCCAGGTACTATCCCTTCCTGGACTAGACACTTTCTCCATCTGCATATCATAGAACCAACATTGCCATTAAAGAACACTTCTTCAAGTGGAAACCTTGGTGGCATGTATTAATTCTCCCCAAGGCTCACAATAAAGCACATTCTCAAAACCTATTGCAGACTCACTACATCCAACTATTACACAATGGACCCAGAGACTTTTCAAGATTTTCCCAGATACTCTTTACACACACTAAAACTTGAAAGCACAATCTCACAGTGACATCACGTAATGCTTGAGCTGTTCCAGGCAGGTCGCACAGCACTGCCTTCTCCTGGTCTCCGGAGCATGCCTCACACACAGGAGAGTGAGGGATCCAAATGTGAAGGAGGGAAATGAAAAGGGAAGCAAAAGGTGGCTGCTCTTCGGGCTTGTTCTTCTCACTCCTCAGAGCTCTTTCCTTGTAGCTGCTGGAGAGACTTGCCTTGAAAATTCCAAAGCTCCAAGGTCCTTCGTAAACTCAACTCAGCCACTTTGATGAAATCTGTGGCTAATGTTGTTTTGTGAACTTTAGCGTTCCAGTTGCTTTTTCTTCTACCCAAGATGACCGTATGCTGTGACATTTATTTTTCTAAAGATGACAGCATATGTTTTTGGTAAAAGGAATGGCAGTCATTTTGTGACCAATCTCCCTTGTGAGGAACAAAATAAAAATGAAAACTTTGCTTCAAGATTCCATAACTGGAATTTTGGAATAACGAGGAGTAGAATTCAGCAGTGATAGTGATTCTGAAATGAAGTAACTCATTTAAGACACATGTGTGGACCAGGAACATGTATGGCCAGGATCTGGATACAGGTTCTTGAGACAAAAGGATTTAAATTTACAAATTTTCAATGATACTAACACTAATGACCAGGAACCAAACTATAGCTAGACATAATTTATAAATTCATTTGCTCTGAGAATACTGCCATTTCTAAGAGTCTGGGTTCAAATCAAGACTATGGGCACTTGGGGAAAAATGAGAGGAAATCTATAAAGTACCAAGTTTGTATTCTCAAAGGGGCAGAACGAATTGGAGATTTGGGGTACTCCCCTCTCAGACCTCAGTCACCAGTAAGCTGGAGCCTCAGCATCTGCAAAGAAAGTGGTAGAGTGGTCAGAATGGGGCCGGAGAAGGCCAGTGCCCGAGAATATGCAGGTACACAGACGCTCCCCAGGCCTGTACTCCTCTTAGGCCTTCACTAGATTGGATGAGGGCCACCTGCAGCAGGTGTACATCTCATCCAACAAGCCCCTCACAGACACACACACACACGCCCTGACCAGGACAAAGTGGCTTATAAATGTAGCCATTTCTGGCACTTA
>NW_023505394.1:0-43760 GCF_004664715.2 Peromyscus leucopus | reverse complement strand
TATTCTTAGGGATTTATTTGAAAATACTGTCAGGTTTATCAAAGCAATGTTTCCTATAATATCCAAATGTACATTCATATCTTTAATAAATGGTGGTTATTCACTTTCTTCATTAAGGACTATTTGAAAAAATACAACCCCAAAAGAATCTGCAAAAATATAAAACTAAGCAAAACATTATTATATATAATAATTTTATAAACTCCAAATGGATATGCAGACAAGATTCACACCACTCTGTCTTTATTGTCTGATAATTTAATGTCTACACTTGTATACAGAAGACATATTTGATCAATAAATGATCTGTCTGCCTTCCAGCACACCCTCCCCAAATCATTTCCTTCCCCCTAGCTAACCTCTTTATATGCTAAACTCAGTCTCTCTGGATGTTCAAATGGATTATAATTCAAATTCTCTTTCCTCTTCACCCACTCATAGGGGAGCTCTATAAAATTTTGCGTTTTGCTCTCTCTGTGTCCTTTCATCAAATCTTTCTAAACCAACATTTCAACCTTCAACCTCCAATATCTCCCTACTTATATTTCCCTCTAATGTTTCCCTCTGGTCTTTGAGAATATGGTTCCCCTCTCTCACAAGTTGCTTCATTCACAAGAACCTTTTATAGTTCACAAACCTGAGTTTGTTGATATGTTATTTGAAATAAATGATTCCACACTTCATATGTTTACGCTATATCTCCAAAGGAGAATATTCTCCTGAGAGAATCTTCTAAATGTTCCATCTCCATAAGCACTTAGAACAGTTCATTAACAAAAATGCTGACTAAACATTGTTGATCCACTGATATTTTTCCATTCCAGAAAACCAGTAAACCATTACTCAAACATATTTTATTTCCTTGGAAGGGTTGAAGAGTATTGGTAAATTGTAGCAGTTCTCACAATATTCAATTTTTAAATTTTAAATGGATAAAGAATATAAAGAAATTGTATCCTTGAGGTAAGGTAAGGCCAAATACTAGCAGTGCATATATTAATTAATTCAAAAAATTAAGAATTTTGGGGGGTGATATACAGCTACATTTCGTTTTGAGTTCATTCACATAGTCAGGTTTGCCAGAAAGCTTATAGGAAAACTCACAGTGGACTGGAAATCACAGAACAGTAGTCGTGGTATAAAATTTAAAGTCATGCCACACATTTACAAACTCCAGATAAGGGACTTAGAAAATGTGTGAATATACAAGCTGAGGTGGAGGTCATTGACAGGTCTGTGAATAGTCTAAGTTTAGACTTGAGGTGGTTTTTCAATGCATCTGAAAGGCGCTGATTAGATTCAGCACCTTGGCCAGCTCCCCCATGCCAGGGCTCTCTATATTGGCCTAAGAAAAGATGGAGCCGGGAAGGAAGACACCATCTGTTTTTGTATTAATGACTACAACCCCACAACTCGGAGTGGAGACTGTAACTGTCATTGCATTAGATTTTGCTGCTGGCGAGTTTGGGGATGTCTTATTTGGTGTGTGGGGTTCTTATTTCTTCCCTGGGATCCTTCATGGAGGAAGGGCTAAACAACCCAAAACCTGGTGAGGCTCAGCAGAAAGTGCTCCGAGTTCTAGGGACTGAAGAAAGCTTCACTGGCTTTGAGGGGATGGGGGCTAGATTTCTACTTAAATAGTTGAACTTCATGATCCATCCACCAATTCACTCAAATTTGATGCATTTGTATTTTACAACGAACACATACGTCGTAAGTTGCTGGAATAGAGGCTTACACAGGTGCCTTTCCTCCTGCCCTCTCCTACAGCCCACCCCAGGGGTGAGGACTGAACTAGAGGATGGACCTTTCCTTGAAGGTACCATCTTGCTGAATTCCTCTTAGTGTGACCTCTCAACGCCTGCAGAAAGCCTGCTGTCCGACATGGTCAGAAGTTACCATTGGATTCTTTATTTCTCCCTTCGCCACAAAAAACTTTTTGTCCTCGGGAGGGGAAGAGAAGTCGAGGCAAGGAGAGGTGGTCTACATAGGAGAGGGGGCAAGGAGGGCTTGGGGGTGTGAGGACCAAAAGCAGTGAAGCTCTGAGGCTTTGGGGGCTCTCCGCGCTTTCCCCCCTGCAGGCCTTTGCAGTCGCCCTCTCCGCCGCGGACACTGGAGAGTTAAGCCAATAAACACGTAAGCGCCGCTCGCTCCCCAATCGGCAAGATGCCTCTCCGGCTCTTGGCTGCATCGACAGCTTGCAACACTCGGCATCTTTTCTGGAGGCGCCTCCTTCAGCGGCTGCAGATGGCATCCGGCTGCGGGCTCGGGGCTCGCAATTGATTCTCGCCCTTGCCCACCTCGGGTGCACACACGCGCCTCTCCCTTCTCCTCCTCCCCTCGCGCTCCTGGGTCTGCGCCCAGCTCGCGCTCGCCAGGCGGAGGAAGCGGTCGCGGCGGCCGAGGCTGAGCAGCAGCGCTAGCTCTCCCTGACCTAGGAAGAAGCGCCCACCGGGACAGCCGACCCTCGGCTGCCTCCAGCGCCCCCCACCTTTTGCACCCCAAGCCGGGGACTCCGGGGACACCTCCCCCCAGGCGCCACCATGCTGGACCCTTCGTCCAGCGAAGAGGAATCGGATGAGATCCTGGAAGAAGAGAGCGGCAAGGAGGTGCTGGGCTCGGCCGCGTCCGGAGCGCGCCTGTCTCCCAGCCGCACCAGCGAGGGCTCGGCGGGCAGCGCCGGGATGGGGGGCGGCGGCGCCGGGGCCGGGGTGGGCGCCGGCGGCGGCGGGGGTAGCGGCGCGAGCAGCGGCGGCGGGGCCGGGGGCTGCAGCCCAGCAGCCGAGCCGGCGGCGGCCGGCCCTCCAGCCCCAGCCCGTCGGTGGTGAGTGAGAAGGAGAAGGAAGAGTTGGAGCGGCTGCAGAAGGAGGAAGAGGAGAGGAAGAAGAGGCTGCAGCTGTACGTGTTCGTGATGCGCTGCATCGCCTACCCCTTCAACGCCAAGCAGCCCACCGACATGGCTCGGCGGCAGCAGAAGGTAGGTGCGCCGTGAGGCCGGGAGCGGCGCCGGGACGTCGCCGGGCGGGCGGGGCAAACAATGGGAACCGGCGGCGCAGCTGGCGAGGAGGAGCCGTGGAAGGTGGAGACCGCGCCCTGGGACTAGGGGCCGGTCTCGCCGCGGCCCAGCTTGGCTCGCACAATCCGGCTCCGCCAGCGCGGAGCTCCCCGGGATGTGTCAGGGGCCTACAGCACAGTGTCGCGCACACGGGCCTCCCTGCGGGGCAGCGAGGCGGGAAAGTCCCGCTTTGTGACCTGGGTGGCGCGGGGAGTGACTTGCAGCGGGCAGCGCCCACAGAGGCCTTGCTCCTTTGCGGAGCTCCCTGTGTTCTCCCGCCGCGGCGGCTGCGCTGCGCTCTGGCCCGCCCTCCAGGGCGTGCGCTAGGCGGGCGCAGGCACCCCGCAGGTCATGGCGCCGGTGGGAGCTCCAGCTGCGCGGGACTCTGGGGGCAGCGGGCAGCCGCAGGGGCAAGCGGAAAAAAAAGCCGGAGCTGGAGGCGAGGCTTCCCGTGACTCAGCCAAGGGCGCCCCCTCGCAGCATGGTCAGCTGATCGCCACCTAGGAGAGCCTAAGGGTCCTGCTGGCAGCGCTTTTCTCTTGCGGGCGTCTCTAACCCACGTTTCCCCTTCCTTACGGATCCCAGAGCAGGGGTGCACCTGGTGGGTCCCTGTGCCCGGGTCAGGACCTCCACCATACTCCCTGTGACCCTCTTCTCCTCCCAAGGTGACTTCGAAGCCACCTTCTGGCTCGCCAAAGCTCTCCAAGCCCTGGCTTGATAAAGTGCAGCTGCAAAGGGCTTAGCTTCTCAATTATAGTCATCAAAAGCTTTTTGTGTCTGAGACAGGGGCAAGGCAAGCCGGCTTTGAGCTGCTTTTGATGGGATGGGGCCCCATTACTATTCCCAACCAGAGAAAGGAGGGAGAGGGGGAGCGGTCTCCGTGGGCTGAGGGTCAGTGGTGAGGATCAGTCGGGTCAGGAGCCCAGGGGCAGTGAGTTAGTGAAGACAGTCAGCATTCTGCTTAATCTCTGGCAATGACTGGAGGACCTAAGCTTGCATGAGGCCAGTTGAGCCTGGGGCCATGGGAGGTTCCAGCTGTAACCCAATCAAGGTTGTGAGACTAGTTTCTTAAAATAGTGATTTCTACGTTGATGCCATTTAAGTCAAAATTATATGTTGGCTCTAGTAAGGTGTTGGGGCTTTCCATATTTACCTTGCATCCTTATCTCTAGGTGGCACAGATTGCTCTGTTTGCTTTGCTTGTATGTGTACACACACCACCCAACACTGTCTATTTTAGCTACTACAATCTTGGATGCCAATTTTATTAAGTCAAAAAGACTCATTTCCTGGTTGAGAGATAGCAGGTAGGCACACATACTGCTCTCCCCCCTCATCTCCACAATACCTCCTTCCAGAGACCTTTTGTTTTCCACCTGTATTAAAGCAAAAATATCCTTAGAGAAGTGAAAATTGGATACAATTTTTAAGGTTGAATGTGACTTTACATAGCCAGTTAATCTAAATTTCTGCTTGGAATTATGTTAATTGTCTTTATAGTGTGGGAAATTCTACCTTCAAAACTCAAGGACTGAATTAGCCAAAGATGTCCTAGCTTCTCACCATGACTTTAAACAAAATGAAAAGACCTTCATTTATCAGTCAAAGGCTTTGTAGCTGTGTCCTTTAAGCAGATGCTTAGGTCAAGCACTGGAGGAAAGAAAAAGAAAAATCCTGCAGGAAGCCGGTTCTATCACCTGAGAAAGGCCACCCTGAGATGTTTTCCCCAATCTGACTGCATGTTTCACCTCAGTCCATCCAAAGCTGCTATCTGTGGGCCAAGCCTGTCTTTATATATGACCTTTTCACATCATGGAGACTCTAGGACAATGGTAACACTGGCCTTCTGTCACACTATTTTTAGGTACTGGAAAAACTATTGCTAAATATACATCCCAGCAAAACAGCCCAGCCCCAGTAGCTACAGTGGAAAGATTATATGTATGTATGTATATATGTATATATGTATATATATATAAATATATCCATACCTATCTCATTATTGAAAAGGAAGTAAGCTTTTCCTATTGCTCTGCTTTTATTGTTTCATGCAGTCTGGAAATGGCACTCTTTCTCTCCAGATTCAAAGTTTTGAAACTCCAGAAGTATTGAAAAGGTTTGTGTACTCATTATGGTAAAATAAATGTAAAAGACAATAAATAAAACTGGTAAGTTAATACCAGTATGGATCACTATATACTTATTGTGACCTAAATGTGAGTTTTGCACAGACTGCAAAACAGGTGAACTAGAAACAGACAGATGAAAATGATGCAGAGAAAGGGATAGAACGATGCAGAAGGCAGAGAGAGAACTGCACAGGAGAAGAATCACAAAACAGGGAAGGGTGTATTAAAGAGTACAGTGTACTTCTGAAACGCAGGAGTCTACATCATGCCAGTTACCAACCTCACATATCTGTAACATGTAAGGCTCTCCGCCTAGACCATTCTTCAAACTATTCACTTTATTTTGAGGACAGTTTTTAAGTTAACTGAAGAACAGAGACAGTTCTCACGTGCACCAAGCAACTCTCCTACGTTGTTAATAACTCAGAAGTACAACACATTTTACAAAGAACCAAAGTAATACATTACTAGTAAAGTCTATAGTTTTTGTCTGAATTCATTTTCCACTCTGAACTCATATTTGCTTTTGGTTTGGTGATAGAGGGACTCAAACCCCAGGGTCTTAGATATGCAAGGCAAGTGGAGTGCTTGCCCTTGCATCCTCAGCCCCTGGGATCATTTTTAATTCTTTTAAAAACCCTGACATGATTACCAACATCACTCTTAAACTCAAAATAGTTTTAATAGTTTGCCTAAAGCACCATGTAGCTAGACAAAAGAATAGGCATTGAACCAAGGGGTGGTCTGATTAAAATTCTATTTTCTGAGTAGAAGAAACTGGCCAGAAATAGTCTGGAGTATACAATCAGGAACCTAGCATGTCATGTATCTATCCTTACAAAGGGGTGTTTCTACTTGCCCCAAGAAAGATGTCCACTCCTCTTCTTCTGAGCACCTATCCTATAGTCAATTTGGGCATAAAGAACATGAAGTAAAAAAGAAGGGTCTGTAAAAAAAAAAAAAAAGAAAGAAAGAAAGAAAAGAAAAAGAAGAAAAGGGTCAATAACTTAATCTAGATAACATTCTGTCGTCAGATTTTTCTTCTTTAACATTGTTCAAACTGAAAGGAAAAGTATGTGAGCTCAGGAGAACAAGTGAGAAACAGCAGAGAGAGAAGATATGCTGTGTGGATAATGCTGAGAGCTAATTCTCCTTTACTGCAAAGACAAAGAGTGCTTGGGCATTTGGCTAATCTCTTCAATGTAAAGAAAAGTCTATCAACAGATCATTTGAAAACTGTATTTTATTATTTATAAATATATTTTGTCTTCATTACCAAGTATAAATGTGAACATGATGGTACCGGATCATGTTTGACCCAAACAAAAACTTTCCCTATGAAAATCCTCAACAATACCTGATTCAGTAACTCAAAAATGGCAACAGTTTCTTTGCTTTTTCTCCCCTTCTTCCTCAGAATGGTAAAGTCAATACCTAGAGTTGGCATGGCAAAGCTGTACCATCTGTTTCTAAGCTACATAGTAATGATGATGGGTGGCTACCTCATGTGAACCAGCTACTTATAGATGCTGCTAAGGAATGTGAAATTAGGCACTGTAAACAATGATGTGTAATATTTAGATCAACAGGATGATCTTTAATTGGATAACCATTATTCATAATGTCTAGATTACAGCTACTCTTATGTAGATCTTTGTGTGCAAAAGTATATGTGTGTGCTCCATATGTATGTGTGTGTGTTCCATGTGTGTGCGCACACGCATGCATCATGGTGGAAAGGGACAGTCCCAAATTGTGTCTACTTCAGCAGAACTATTTTATTCAAGGGGACTTCATGCCTGGATGAAATATGTCTTAAGTCCAAAATACTCTTTTCTATGTGATTTAGCTTATATTGTTCCATGAAGTTATGGCTACCATTGAGTCGCTGTTTGCTAGAGAGATTCCATCTCTATTGTTTACATATTTTCCTTTATTTGGGCATGTTTCGAAAGCTATGATTTTCATAAAATTCAAGACCCAGTACTGGTTAACTCTGTATGCTCCTGAATTAGTAATTCCTCCATTTCTAGCTTTAGGTACCTAGATTCCTCTACTATTCAAAATTTTTAATCTTTGCTCTGCCAATGAAAAATATGATTTGCATTTTAAGTATAAACTATTTTAATCTTTCAATACAACTAAGTGAATGTCACCTAATTTCCTCCCAACAGATTATATCTTTATCAAAAGAATAATTTAATTACTTAAAGCTGCCTTTTGCTCCTGCTTCCCAGTCTATTTGGTGCAGTGAGAAGGAACTATTTATTAAATGCAGTCTGGCATAGACTACCTTCTGAAGATGCAGACTATAGAAAAATACTAAGATGTTCTTGTCTCATTACACACCTGGAATAGCCTCCTCCTTCCCTGCCACTGGACTTAAGAACAAAGAAAATTAAATTTTTCATTCCTGAAGAATTGTACTCTATCAGGTAATGAACGTCAAATGGCTCAGAGATCTCCTCTCTGAAAGAGCAAATGAATGCATAGCCATAAACTATCACATTGAATACAACAGTATTTGACTTGGGGCCAAGTGTCTATAAAATTGAAGCAGGGTGATGAGGAGAGTTCTCCTTAAAACTAAGCTCTAAACACGGGAGCAGGTGCTCACTGCAACAAGCACTCAGTCAGGCTGGGTGGTAGAACCAAAGGACACATGTGCCACATGGTTCTTGAATCAGAGGAGTCTGTGGTTTAGTTTGTAAGAATAGCAGACATAGGACTCAAATAAATTGAGAGAAGGATAGAGTTTACTAGAAGATGTGGGTCATAAGAGAAGGGGTGGTGTGTGCTGATGCACTCAGATTGGCTTTATGCTGGGGAAATTTTCAGGAAGCAGTATACAGATGACTTAGCACAATTTTTAAAAATCTAGATGATGGGGGGTATATATCGAAACCTGTGTCTGAAGTAAAATACTACCACTAGTGGGTCATAGATTATAGGCAATTCTTCTATTTCTAGGGTAAGTTCATCTGTCATTTGCAGGAAGGGCAAGACACCTTTAGATAATTGCTCGTCTCTTTAGATATAATAGGTGATTGTTCTGGAAAATGCAGATGCTCATTAGCAAAATGTAAAATCCTTTGAGCTTGGAGTTGGCATGTTTTCACATTATGAAATAAGGTACTTTCCAAATGATCCAGGGTGGCTAGAAATGAATTCAGTTCATCCAGCTATGCCGATTTTCAGATGAGGTTGCAAGACAGACTACACGGGAAATTTTAAGTTGTAACTTGTAACTTGGAGCCAATCCACAAAGTTATTTTGTTTGTATTTCCCCTGTTTTTAATTAGTTCTCAGCTTTTGTAACTTCTAGACATTTTATGGTGAAAAATTTGAATGTCAGCTTTTCTTATGTGTAATGGCAACATTAGGACAGAATTGTTGTAGATTTATGAAAAGCAATACAAAGAAGACTCCTCTGCCATCCCTTAAATAATAGAATGTGCATCACTTTTAACTTATTATATTTGTTCCTATATTTGTCTAGAGGGTAGAACAGCAGTGCTGTGGGTCTTTCCAAACCCTTTGTTGTGCTGCTTAATAGACACTGTCGGTCTGACCCTAGCCCCGCCCGGGTAGCATTCCTGGGAGAGTCCGGCACTTGGAACATCATGTTCCCTGCTTCTGGCAACTGTTCTTGTTCTTGTTAGGATCAGAATCATCATTTGCAGAAGTAGAGGCTTGATGTCAGCACTACCTTATAATAATTATTGTCATGAAGCTATAATAGAATTGCTTTCTGTTCTTAATTTCTTTCTTATTATCTATCATAATTAAGGAGGAGATTGTTGACAGTTAGTCTGGTCATTACTGTTCATATCTCAATGGACAGACAGTAAGGACAGTGGTTAAGAGCTTAAACTCTGACTTGGGATTATTTCCTACCTGTGGCAGCCAGTTATAGATTCTGTGATCTGCAGTTTTATTCTCTCAGAGTTCAATGTATGCACCAGCAAAATAGAGGTGGGTAGTTGTACTGTCATCTTTGGTTGTTATGAAAATTAAGTGAGGCCGGGCGTTGGTGGCGCACGCCTTTAATCCCAGCACTCGGAGGCAGAGCCAGGCGGATCTCTGTGAGTTCGAGGCCAGCCTGGGCTACCAAGTGAGTTCCAGGAAAGGCGCAAAGCTACACAGAGAAACCCTGTCTCGAAAAAAAAAAAAAAAAAAAAAAAAAAGAAAATTAAGTGAGATAATATTAAAGTCTTAGAACAGCACCGGACATTTGGTTGTGTAAAATAGTATTAGTTCTTGTATTGGCAAAGTTTATGCATATACATATACATTACTATTATGCTGGTGTATAAAACATCATTATTTTTGTCTGTAAGGTTTGTGAGAATTAATGTATGTGGTACATCCCTGCCATAGTAAGGATATATTTCTAGTTTCTATCATCAGCAACACAGGAAAACCTAGAAAAGCAGGTGGCCGTCATCATGGCATCTTCCACAACTAGATGGAGTCACTCATGCTGTATATCTCTGTTCTCCTTTTTGCTGAGATGCTTCACTAATTTTATGGAAAGAAAAGGGATCCATTTCCACAGCTTAACCCTCCCTCCACCTTTGAACATGTGATTTGTTAAATGACTAACGGCAAACACATTAATGGAAAGACTTGCTACATGTTTCACAGAGTCTTGGGCCACTCAAGTGGCTTGTGGTGGGACTCCCAGAATTCCTTACTCTCCTTGTCACCTTCCTTCCTCAACCTTATGCTTTCTGTCATACTATATCTTCAAGTCTTCAAATTTTGGTCTCGATACAAACAGCTCTTTACAAATGTTGGTTTACTGTTGTAGTATTGAACTGTTGCCATCACTAATGAACTTATAAAGTGCATTATGTTTGTATAAAGAGCAAATTCTAAGCATGTATGGCTAATAGTAAGTGCATATATATGTTCATATATCTAGGCAGGGAAGACTTACAGAAATAGACAATGTATGGCACAGTAGTGAAGTCCTTCACTTCTGTACACTTTCATTCCAAAAGTTTAAATTTGTTTAGCTGGTGAGCTATGTGACCTAAATTAAATTAAATTTTGTGAACTGGTGGCTATGTGACCAAATAAATACCTTCCACTTGACTGAGGAATGATGGATGGGGGTGATATAGTTAAAGTTTGTGTGCTGTCCAGTGGGGTGAGATAGGCATAGTGGAGTCCATGGTGACTTGAGGCTGTTGCAGTAGAAGCAGGAGACTGCTTGCTTACATCTTAGCCAACCAATAATCAAGACTTGAGCCAGAACTAGGAGAGACTGACCCATGAGGCTCCCTATATATAGCCATACATCTTCATAAAGAACCCATCACCCACCAAAACAGTACTACCATCCAGGGTCCTACAGTTCAAACACATGAGCCTGAGGAGGGTGTTTCACATCCAAACTCTAACAGGTTCATTCCCCACCCACTTCTTCTTTTATAAAATGGAGAAACATTATCAAGAATTGCAAGAGAAAAGTATGGCAGATGCTTCACAAGTCGTTTATATATGTTGCTGAGGAAATGCTCACAGTAGCCTTCATAATAGCATTCACAAATTTTTGGTCCCCCAAGTTCCTACACTGTTTCTTATTGCTGTAACCTTTTCTGTAGCTGCTTCTTATTCTAGAACACCCCACTCCCCTTCTCTGATTCACTCTTATTTAATTAACTCTAGCATTAGCTCCCTTAGGAAACCGTCCTAAGCCTTTACATTGGGCTAACTCCCACACAACTCTGTACTCTGAGTTCAATCTACCTTGTGTACACAATATTGAAATGACTTTTGTGTGTGCCTCTCTTCCACAGACAGAGACATTTTATTTTTCTTCAATTACTCACCTATCAAACAATGCCGGACACACAATGGGTCCTTTGAAAATGTTGAAATTTCACAGCAACATTCTATTTCCTAGCAAGTTTTCAATGGAAGAGGCCAACCTGCCATTTCTGAAAAAGAACGAAAAAAAGACAGTCACCAACACTCTAGTGACAATTAGAGGGTTGCGGAAGTCCTGGGATCTCTAAGTTCTGTATATTTAACATGGGAAAGTATATTACTTTTCACTACATTTAGGAGAATCAGGTATTATTTTCTCTGTTCTTTTATTGTAAGCCATCTCTTCCAGATTAGGTTGGATTATGAATAAGTAATAACTACAGGACTCTTGCACATTGGCATAGTAATAAGAATATTATAGGTATGGAATATCTATAAGGGAATTAAATTATTTATGTGTATGGCCTTTTCTGATACCTCTTTAAAGGGGAAAATGCCCTTTGCTGTTTCATTACTTTCTTTTTAACAAGTGTGAGAAAAGTTTGAAAAGTTATTTCAATGATAAAGTCCACAGATATTTCAGTCTGCCAACTGTTATTCTGAAATTGAGAGACTGGGTATGCTGGTTAGTTTTATTGTCACAAACTATAGTCAAATGGGAAGAGGCAACTTCAACTGCCCAGATCACAACTGGCCTGTGGGCATGTCTATTTGGCATTGTCTTGATTGCCAATTGATGTAGGAGGGTCCGGCCCAGTATGGCAGTGCCATCCCTGGCAAGTGGTTCTGGCTATATAAGAAAAGTAGCAGAGCTTATGCTTAGTGAGCAAGCCAGTAAATAGCACTCCTCTATGGTCTCTGTTTCAGTCTCTGCCTCCAGATTCCTGCCTTATCTTCCTTTGATGATGGACTATGAGCTGTAAGCTGATATAAGACTTTTCCTCCCAAGGTTGCTTTTGCTCAGACTGTTTCATCATACAACACAAAACTAGAATAGGAGTAAAAGATTGTGTGTGTGTGTGTGTGTGTGTGTGTGTGTGTGTGTGTGTGTGCGCACATGCCTCCAGTGTTTGTGGTGTCGTATATATTGTGCGTATGCACATAAATTTTTGGGCATATGTACCAGGAACCTAGACAGAATATTCACTGAAGGACATCATTTCTACCTTATGGCTATGAGATAGTGTCTGTCACTGAGTCAGAAGGTCACTATTTCAACTTGGCTGGCTGCTCAGTGAGTTCTTGGGATCTGCCTGTCTCCATCTCCCACCATGCTAACTAGGGTCCTTGGCACCTGTAACACCCCTGGATTTCCATGTGGATGCTGGGTTCAAACTCAGTCCTCCTGTTTACAGGGTAAACACTCACACCCACTGAGCCTTCTTCCAGCAGCCTATGAAAGGGAAGTGCATTTTTAAAGGTGTTCCAGAGCACACACTAAGTTGCAAACCCTCCAAGGGGTTTAACACTTTCAAAGAGACAATGGGGTTTTGGCAAAGTACAGAGTGGTTCAAGCAATCGACTGTGCCATTTCAGAAGGCAAAAGGAAAACAGTGAAAATTCTTGCAAATAATCACGCCTTCTGTTGCCCATGTAGAAAAACAGCCTTTTGGTGTGGATGGTAGGCATGGTGTTGTTTAAGCAAATGAGTTGAAATGTAACTTGAACATCTACTTTGGCGATCTTTCTGACAAGTATAGCAACTGTTGTCTATAAGACAGTGTGTCATAACATACTGTGTTTAAAACATTTCTTGGGGCTCTTCCATATTCAATTTTTGTTTGTTAGACATCATCAGACAATGTTATACATTGTTTTGAGCCACTTCTATAAATAAGAAACTCACTGGATCCTGTAAGTAAAACACTCATAGTCATTTTTGGACAGCCCTCTTCACCTCCTGTAACCTACCAGTTTGCCTAAGAGATTGAAGTGTACCCATATAGAAAAGCTAGTGAAAGGCAAGATATAGTGAGTTCACTTTATTAGTGTGTATGTGCTGGCTCATGTGGCCGTGGAACATGTAGAGAAGTTAGAAAATAACATTTAGGAGTTGGTTTCTCTTTCCATAATGGGATTGAACTCATGTTACCATGTTTGTGTGCCAAGCACTTTTATCTACACCAATTCATTAGCCATAATTTTAAATATCCGTTTTCTCTCAGATTTCAGTTCTTTGGCACTTGTTATGGGTGATTATGTACCCCAAAATTTCATATGGGAAATCATTAACCTCAGGATCCCATAATGAGACTTAAAGAAAATAACGTACTACTTGAAGATGAGTTTCCCCTAATTCATCATAGCTGATGAAAAGGGATCATTTGGACCCAGAGACATGCACATTGGGAAGATACTCTGTGAAGATGAAGAGAGTCTGCAGTGATGCTTCTAGAAGCAAGGACCACAGAAAAAATTGCCCCAGTAATCCAGAAGTTAAGCAGAGTCACAGAGCAGATTCCTCCTCACATTTGTGAGGGGCTGCCACCACCATGACCCCCATTGTTGAAGTACATGGCTTACAATGCTTAGTTAGAGCAATCCTAATTAATACAGCCCTCTCCAAGCTGTCTCATCTTCAGTGGTACCAGTACTAACAATGGCTTTAGCCACCCAAACCATCACATTTCCAGTTCTTGAGTCTTTGTCTCTGGTACAGACCTTTTCCCATTCTGCCAGTACTGGTGTCCCTTGCATTATCACTACTCAAGGTGTGGCAGCAGACTGATAGAGCAGTGAATGGCTTCTCGCAACTTATAGTGAGGACAAAGAAGTTGGATTAGAATGCAAATCATCCTATGGTTTTTCTCGTACTTGAAGGCCTGCCACAGAGGATTTTCAGCCAATTTGAACATATTTATTAGAGTTAAAAAAAAATATTTAGTGATGAGGCTTATATAGTTGACTTAAAGTACTTCATCTAGACCAGAGCCAATAACACAAGCCCCACGCACAGGTTCTACAAGCCACACACAAGAATACCACTTTCATTCTCCTAGATAATAGCACTCAACAGTAACAGTATTTCTCTCACCCAGGTCCTTTGCCTCCTGCATTTTCTGCTTGATGAGTACACACCGGTACTGTCATACATCTAAACTTCACAGCAGAAACATGCAACCCAGCTTACATTCTAACTAGTATGTCATCCTCACTCACCTATTCCTGCCACAGATTCGTTGCGTGTACCTCATTATGAAACCCTATTAATTACACATTATTCTCCCTTTCTCCATTCTTTGATAGTCTCTAGCCGTCAACATGTACCTATCACCCCGCCTCCAATCTGCATTGCCATTCGATAGTTGTCATGACTTGGTACCTCTTTTGTTACTTCTTTGCTGTGTGCTGTAATATCATACATTCCTCTAAAGAAAACGCCAACTTAATCAAGCTATTCTGGGCTCATCTTCATTGGTAGGTGCCACCGCTCGCCCGATCGATAGTTCCTCTCCAAAGTGCTCTTCTCTGAAAACTCCGAGCAGCCTGTCAACACCTATGTAGCTCGATAAGTCAGGGTAATGAGAAACTGCAACGTGAGTGTGTTCAGCTAGGTCCCTACATCCTTCTGTGCAGGCACTCCAAGCACACATGGTAAACAACCCACCAGTGCCAACCACTCGCCTCAGGGTCACGGTGTGCTGTGCCCTTCATAACCTAGCCAATCACACACAATCACTCCACAGGCCATTACGGTGTATTCGTATAAAGTCAGACTATATATCAAATTAAAGTCCCTGATTTGCTGTTCTCTCTAGCGAAACTAGACATCCCCAGTTAGTTGTCAGACCCCATAAACACCCACCAACCAGAGACACTTCGCGGGGCCTCCATTCACTTCATGATCACCACACCAATGAAGTGACTCTTTTCTTAGTTTTTTTATCTTGATAAAACACCAAATCTTCAGTCTATTTACTGTGAGTGTCCTCTTTCCTCATTCTCTGCCCTTGAATTCCTACTCCCACCTATACCAGGAGAAAAGCTGTACATGCTTTACGCGAGGGCTGGTAGTCATTCCTTCTCCCGGCATATCCATACCATCCTCGTCGCGCTTCCGCCTCGCACTGTCTTCCAGATCTTGCCTTGAGTATTTGGATCCGTTCACTCCGGCTCAAATTGCAGGCTCGCTCCAATGTTCTTTTCCAACGTCTCTTGTGTACGCCGCCCCTCCCTGCTATGTACGCACCTACCTCAAATCTAGATTAGACATATATGGTTCATTACTACCCAAAATCAAAAAAATGCTGCTATGCTGAAGCAGTTCCGCTTCGTTTAATTTCCTGTATAGTCCTCTTCGTTGTTATATCTTCGCACACAACACCCTAGTCAATTTACACTCAGACTTGAATAACAGCTGTATATACTTAGTCATCCCCCAAATCTTACACTGGTGTTAGGGAACCTCTACAGTTAAAACTTGCCTGGTGTCTATTTACTCCTAGTTTAAGTAGACAGCTTTTATCATCATAAGGCCCCCAAGGCACTGATCCATAGTCTCTTCTTCTACCGTCAGCCTCATGCTATACCATACAACTGTCTGACTCTTCGTTTAATCAAGTCCCAGATCCATCTTGCCAACATAATACTCCATTTTCATTACGCATCCTTTCGACTTTTATGCTTCCCTGAGGAAATCTATCAAATCTTGTATTCCATGCCAGTTGTCTTGGCTCTGAGTCTCTGTACAAACAGCGTACTAAGTTTACCAACAAGTACATATGCCATTTTTATGATCTGATCGCGCTCCTTTAGAATGGCCATATATACTGCTCCATATTTCATCTTCACACTTAACAACCCATGCCCTCTTGTCCAGCCCTGTGTAGACATCGCTTCTTATCGTCTACCCCTGTCTTCGTAGGACTCCTTCACAGTCCCACGTGCTCGATCCCCAGTAGAGTTCCTCTCCGTGAATGTGCACAACGAACAGGTCATGGACTTCACATTCCCTTCATCTATACGTCCTCATCTGTGCTGTCGTCACACGTGGCCTCGGTCACCGTGTGCTCACGTGCGGTACAAGGCCACTACTCCATAACAGATATTTTAAAATGTGCCTCACATCATCATTTCAACGGTATCACCTCTTTTTGTACCATACACTAACATTGGAATATTGCTATTCCATGTTCTTTCTATGCATATCACACCCTCTATAAGACGTCTAATGGATGATCATTTCCTCAGGATATAGAGAGTTTTCCAGCCAGTCAATCTCTCTCTCGTAACAAATTGGAAAAAACAATTCCTCCCCACAGCGTCTATGACTTACATAAAACCTTATTTATGCAAAAAAGTCTTCAATTAAAATTCACATGTATCTATAAGGCATAGTGCAGACTTATTTATCCAGCTTGTTCTTATTTCTATTTAAGTTTATAACTTTCTATTTTAATCCCACTGTCTGTCCCCACACCCTCTCCAGGTACGTGTTTCAGATCCATTTATACACATAACTTATGAATAATATGGTTTATATTCCCTTCATACCCGTTCCATCGATATATACACTCTACCTTATCCTTGTATAATACTATCTTTATGTCTCATATATTGACTGATCGTATTTATACCTACCTGCTGTATATTAGGGCACTACATGACATGCCTGCGTGACTGAGGAGCCCAGAAGAGTGGGTCAGACCTTCTGCGCCACTGTAGTTACCAGATCTCTGGAGCTTCTTAGAGCACCCCCATCTTCTTAGATGAGTGTGAAACACGACTGTGAGTGCTGTGTGTGACTACAGAGCCATTTCAGTGCTCCTTGTGATGGGGCAACTCTTCTCCCTGCCCCTGCAAAAAAGCAGTCTGTCTAGATTAATACCTCTTAGCGCCTGTAATGATAAGATGCTATAGAGAGGTCTATCCTGATGGACAGCACGATGGGCGTTTCCTGGAAGCGGCATGAGAATGATTCTATCAAACTCCTCACGCGTCTCCCAGACACTCATAATACAAAGACTAAATTGAGGACCCTGAGGACACAGATGCCACGTAAACAGACGCCTAGACATCCTTTCGATAGAGAAGAGAAGGAAGTGAGCCAAAGGCTGCACACAAGATGAATCCACCCTATGCCCCCATGATGGCCCAGGGGTCAAGCATTTCTCTCACCCTGCACCGCAGGCAGAAGTACCTCTGGACCACAGTTCTGAAACTAGCCCCAATATGGCTGTGAAGAGAAACCGACTTAACGCACTTTGCTGCGATATTGCATGTTTACACAAGTTTACACTATCAGTGTTCCATGCTATGCTGGCTCTGATCCATGTTATATCGCAGACTGTGAATTATCTGTCCGTTGAACTCAGCGCTATACTTCTCTTCCTTATGCCCATCCACTTTCCACCGCACTTGTTGTGATGTCTCAGTCACCTGACTTGTGTAATCAAGATGTAATGAGCTATCCTGACACAATTCTTGAGCCCTCCCTCACATCTCTGTACCCCAGTTGCTAGTCCATCCTCCCATAGATTGCTTGCTGCCTGGGCTTTTTGACGTGCGCTGTGTGTTGATCTTCCTGGGACCAAATTTCAGGTCTTCCTTGTTTATCCAGCAGACACTTCCTGGCCTATCTCCCAGAATCGCAGACGTGGAGAGAGAGACCAAAAAAGGATACGTAATGCTTCCATTGTGGCAACAAAAGGGTCTACAGATATAGGTTTGAATGTAATACTTAGCACTTTATAGTTTTGTTGGAAGTTTGGAGGAAAAATCTCATGAAAATTATTCACTGTATGTAGAGAGCCAGTTAGTTCTGTCGATACTTTCTCAGAGTATTGCATTACACTTGGCTGTATTCTTATTCATCTTCCTTATTGTCACTCTGTTGGAGTGTGGACTGCCCGTTTCTTGCAAACCTGCCATAACCTGCCTAATGAGAAGCAAGCTCTGTCCCCTTTAAAATTACATGTAAAATTCAGTGACCAATCCTCTGATGCGCAAACCTTCTCCTGGGCAACATGTGGGAAATCATTATCCAAGTAAAGCCAACCTTCAAGGGCTCCCAATACTACAATAAGGCCAGGTGAACACCAAGTCCCAAAAGGATAAGGAAGGCCTTGAGTTATGCTGTAGGGCTAGAGTCTGTCTCAGTCAGAGTTTCTATTGCTATGAAGAGGACACCATGACCATGGCAACACTTACAAGGAAAATCATTTAAGTGGGGTGGCTCACAGAGGTTCAGTCATTATCATTGTGGTGGAACATGGTGCAGGCAGACATGGTGCTGGAGAAGGAGCTGAGTTCCTACATCTTGCAGGCAACAGACAGTGTCTGGGACACTGGGCAGTATCTTGAGCATAGGAGACCTCAAAGCCCACCTCCACAGTGACACACTTCCTCCTATAAGACCACACCCACTCCAACAAGGCCACACCTCCTACAGTGCCACTCCCTCTGGGGTCCTAGAGAAAGAATGCCCCAACCATACTAAAAGGATGTCTTTGCCCCGCACTCTTGGAATCCCACCCTGCAGTGGGAGGCTGAGGCACGTGGAGGATGGGCTACTCTCTTCCATGCTTGTTGCTGCCCTCGATCAGGACTTGGTTCGTGTTAGTCATCAGTCCGGCTTACATTAAGAAAGAAGCGTGATATTTACGTTTGTCTGTCTCTTCTCCACATTTTTAGGTACTTCACTTTTTTCTCTACCTCTTATGTGTTATTGGTGGACACAGGGTGTGTGCCTGAGTAGACAGGTAGCAAAAGGCCCCAGGGTCAGCCCAGACTTCCAAAGTTCCAAACTATAGCCCTCCTGAGAGGACAGGGGATTTAGGCCTGTCGTAAGATTCAGGTGCTCTTGGGTCCAGGTCATGGACCATCTTAAGGACTTCAGAACAAGACAGTGCCTATCAGGTCACTGGAAGCTTCCAGGGGAAGGTACATTTTCAGCTGAGAAATAGGAGTCTCTGGGTACAGGGAGGCAGGAGAATAGATGTCCTTGGGGAAATGAGCAAAGACACAGAAGAATACAAACTACAGCAAAAAATACATAGAAAGCTTGCTGAGTAGCCAGAGAAGACAGAACCAGAGGGCAGTCACACTGAGCACGACATGGCTTTGCCCATTCGTCCTGTGCCTGGTAGGGAACAGGTTGACTGAAAGAAGAGACAGACCCCTGAGTGACTCCTGTGGCAGAGCACTGAAGACAGGCTCCTGGGCGCTGACAGGAGGGAAAATGACCTTGCTGTGGGTGATTTGTTTCCCATAAAGCTTTGAGCTTTAAACACATGACCAGGGTCTTATTTGCAAAGGACATTATCAGCTCCAACATTTTTCCATGACAGTTAGAACTACTTTCCCAGGGTTGACAGAAGGTCCCAGGATCTGCCTGCCGGGTTCCTGCCCACTGGCAGAGGAGGAGGGTTTCCTTTTCTGCTCTTCCACAGCAGCTCAGGGACTGCTGTAATGATTCAGCAGCACAGGTATTTAAAGTGAACAGACACGGTTAAGCTCCATCCTCGTTTTAATTAATCGGAGGCACGTCTCCCCGCCCCCAGCAGCATTTATAAAACAACCCTGGCTCAACATTGAGTCCAAAGAGCTTTTCATATTTTTTTCCCTCCGTTTCTCTGAAGAGAGTCCAAAGCTCCCACTCAGTCAATATTCAATTAGGATTTGAGTCGAAAGCCCATGTTGGGCTTTATAGAGGGCATCACTTGGATTTTCTACATACCTTCATTTGTTGCAGTAATAAAACTAATCTATCATTTCCCCCAAAGAACACAGGGCCGATGAAGCCTAATTTAAATATTATGCCCAAATTAAACAGTGTCTACTTCCTTATGAGTTGACAATAAATGACAGCAAGGAATCACTGGAAAGGAAAACCAAATTGGCCCTCATGTACACATGTCAGAGCATCTCTCTCTCTGCCCCTAGCAAGGGCTCTGTGTATTCATTTGGAGACACCTATGGAAGTCTTTTCCAATTACTCTCCATTTCTAATCCATATCCTTTTGTTTCCAATGGCCATTATTCAACATTATCTTTGTCACTGAGCTATAGTTTCAGGGGGAAAAAAAGGAAAAAGAAACTTTGACTCCAAGGATTAAAACATAACCCCAACAACGTTTTTCTACAATATTGCAACATAGATATCTAGAGAATTAAGCAATTTCTTTTGACTTGATTTATGGGAAATTAACTTGCTTCCTTGAAAGCCAGCTCCCTCTGGCAACAGTGATGTGAGAGACATTTGCATTAACCTGCATTAGAGTTTACAATTTTCTGTAACCCCAAATCCATGGCAGGAGTACACACCACTGAAAGTGAAGTAGATTGTTTGAATTTTAGCACTGGTCAGTCCCAGAGAAAGTCCCTTTAAAATGACCCTAGTGACCTCCTTCCTGTACTTTGAAGCAAATATTATATGCAGTATATCTAAAAGTAATATTTGTGTTATTTCACAAGCATTTTTACCTATTAAATGAAGAAAATGTTAACATGCCATTGAATATAAAATGTTGATTTATCTTCTAATTGATTTCACAGCAGTTCATGTTATAAATGTATCATTACTAAAAAAGTTATCCTTTGCATCTCCTTCTCAGTGCTGAGATCACCGGTGCACATGGTTTCTGTGGTGATTGGGGTGAACCCAGGCTTTCTAGGAACACTAGACAAACACACTACCATTTCTACATCCTCAGAAAGGCCATTTTATTGGTGGAAACTCTACTTTCCTTCTGCTAATTGTTTGGGATTTTACATAATGAAAGGACTTCTCCGCCTAAAGATTATAAAACCACTCAAGCATTTTCTCTACTACTTTTATTATTTAATTTTTCATCTTTTATGTTTTGGACTCATCTGAAATTTATATTGTAATTGATGGAGTTAATAAATCATGGTATGATTTTTTTTCTTTCTAAATGTTTTAGCATCATGGGAGTAATCTGTTTCCAGCTTTCATAAATAACTTCTTCATAAAGCTCAATAAAAAATTCTGACTAGTTTGAGGATTTAATTTTTTTTTGAGACAGAGTTTCTTTACATAGCCCAGGCTAGCCTCAAACTTTTTTTTTGCAGGCAACTTTATTTATTAACATACAAATAAAATCACATTTCAATAGAAATAAAATGTCACCATTATCAAATCTGAACCGTCTTTCTTTAGAGAATCACTTACTCTCTCATGTGCTTTGTTGGAGAGTTAAGATTGATTCTTTTTTTTTTTAAGTATTAGGAAAAGATTTATTTTAGAATGGATCAAATACAGCACTATTGTGACCTGGAGTTGCCAGGTTTAATTCAGAAGGTTGAGTTTGGAGGTTCACCAGTTCCAGGCCAGTCTATGATACATAGCAAAACATTGCTTCAGAACCAGACAAAACAAAACAGGACAATAAGAGTAACGAAAACAATTCAGCAATGAAAGTGCTTTTCCATATATTATTCAAATGAACTATTAAAGTGTTAGCATATATCCATATAAGCATATTCTTTTTTAATTCTGATCTTAAGTGAAGGAGGGCTGTTCAGCAGAAATCTTGACAAACTCCAAACCCTATGAAGTTTCTCAATTTGGAAATAATCTCACTTTCATTCTAGGATGTAGGACGAGCAGGTAATATGAAAGAAGCCATGGTCAGTTGCTCATTGTGAATCTTAGAATGCAGAGTCACATCTTGAAAAAAAAAAAAAACGTATGTCCTGTGTGTTCTCATAAAAGGACAAAACAAGTCCTTAGCATTCTTTAACCCAACACTAGGAATAAGGTAAAGAATTCAATAGTGCATCCTCATTCCCAAATACTCTTCCATGAAACTGTTATACAAATAATATGCCTACACAGTAAGAAATCACTCTCAGAAATTAACAAAGGAAAAGCTCTGTACAAAAAAAACCAAAACCAAGCCGGGCGGTGGTGGCGCACGCCTTTAATCCCAGCACTCGGGAGGCAGAGCCAGGTGGATCTCTGTGAGTTCGAGGCCAGCCTGGACTACCAAGTGAGTCCCAGGAAAGGTGCAAAGCTACACAGAGAAACCCTGTCTCGAAAAACCAAAAAAAAAAAAAAAAAAAAAAAAAAAAAAAACCAAAACCATGAGGCTAACTGTGGCTAATACCCAAAGAAGAGCTGGCCTCCAGTTGAGGATGTCCTAGCTTGTACACACACCTTAGGCTTTATTCTTTCCAAAAATGTTGTCTTTTGTCCTTAAATATCCCAGATTCTGGCTCAGCTTATATTTCAAACAATTTAAGCTGACATAGGAGACTACCAGTCTGGACACTTGGCAGATGGCAGATTTACATACAAAGATATTATACAATACACCGTGTTGTTCTTTTCGCATAGTTCCTACCCAGGTTCATCTGCCAAAGCATAATGATTGTTGTCACCCTGCTCTGCCCCCTTGAACAGTTCTTTGTTATGGGGATGTAGCCTCAAACTTTTAATCTTCTTTCTTCATCCCTTCTTCAGCCTTCCAAAACATCACATTGCTCCCACCACACCCCACCTCACCCTGCCACCTAACTGAACCAAAAGCTATTTATTGACCTACCTTTCCCTGTGGCCACAGCCACAAAATTTCACTGCTGTCCCTGTGTGGCAGGTGTTGGCATCTGTTAGTATGAAGTTCCTTGTATCTTATTTCAGAATATCACTAATCTTTTTAGTTTTTTAAAAAATATTGTTTCTGCTAGTTTAAAGTAAAATTTTCATTGATTTTGATTAAAATTCTATTGTTCCAATTTGTGTGTGTTTATGTTTAGTGCTTGTGTGTATATGTGTTTAGTGATGTGTGTATGTGTTTAATGATTATATATGTGTGTTTAGTGATGTACGTGTTTAATGATTTTGTGTATGTATGTATGCATTGCACTACACACATACACCATACACACCACATACACACCACACACACACCACACACACATACCATACACACCACACACACTCCACACACACACACACACACATACACACACACACACACACATACACACCATACACACCACACACACACACACACACACACACACATACACACACAGCATGCGTGTATGCAGGTTAGAAGACAACTTTTGAAAAGCAGCAGGGTTCCCCTTCACCTTGTTTAGAGTCAGGTTACCTCTGGAGTACTCCAGGCTGACTGCTCAGCACTTCTAGGTGATTTCTCTTGTTTCCTATTCCCATTGAAGGAAAGCTGAGGTTGCAAGGCACGCCTCACCCAGCTTTTTAAGTATGTTCTAGGGACAGAGCTCTTGGGTTATCAGGCTCACAGGAAGAATTTTACTCACTGAGCCATGCCCCCCCCAAATGTTAAATAAAGCTGATGTCATTATGACATGTGTCCCTCTATCCAGAAATCTCTGTATTGTTCAAAGTTGTGCATGTAATTTATTTTATTTTTGTAATTTTAAAGCAATTTTAAATGTTACTGTTAAATGTGCTCTCAACTAAAATACAGTATTTATTGATTATTTCCTCTTAACTAACTCCCTGCCCTAACTAAAAATTTTCTGTTCTTTCCTCAAACATAGTATCTGAGGGCTGATGACTGCTCCAGTCCACCTGGGCCCTCACACTTCCCTTAGCTGAGGTATATGCTTAGAATAATTGGACTTCCCAGGTCTGTTTGAACTAGCTTTTGTAACTGTAATGTAATTTCAGTAATTACAATTCTGTAATTCAATCAAATATTGTATAACCTAACAACATGATTGGTAAAGGAAAGGTCTTTCTTTACATTAACAAGTCAACTGATTTGATTGCATTTAGAACACTATTAAATCACAGCTAGTGGAACCGGTAAAATCTTGGGGAGAAGGACTTTTTGATATGTTGGCACTGGAGGGGCAGAGAAAGGAAGCACAGCTCTCCACTGTCGCCCTAGTAGGCCAGGGTGTTCCCCTAAGACTTTCAGAAATCTCCTCCCATGCCACACTGGGATTTGTGACTGTAAAGAATTTCGGAGCAGCCAACTTAGGGAGCAGAGTTGGCATTTAATGAAGGTGTTTTAATACAGGTTTAAGCTCAGGGTTAAAAAAACAGACAGGTGATTGGGAGAAAGACAAACCTAAGAGCAGAACCATGGGCTTCTCAATGAAGAGCCATGGAAGTAAGAAATATCCAGATGTGGGGACAGGCTCCTCGAGGGAGAATCTCAGCTCATTAAAGAAAAAAAAATACAATAGTCATAGAGAACATTTTGGCTGAACTTGAAGGTTCCATCTTCAAAAAGTTGTTAAAAAACTTAATGAGGGAGCTTGGGGGATGTCTCAGTGGTTAAGAACACTTGCTGCAAGTTCAGTTCCCAGGACCCATATGGCAGCTCATCACTGTAACCCCAGTTCCAGGGAGCTGATCCCGCCTTTGGTCTCCAGGAGCACCAGATCTACAAGTAGTCACTATGATACATTCAGGCAAAACACTCATACACAAGAAAAATAAACTTAAATTCAACACTCTTTTTTGCAATTCCAAGGCTTATCTGAGGGAAACACACAAAGTCATTCCTTAAACTGGCGTCTTTGGTCCTCTGCTGTGGAATATCTATATAGGAATGACCATTAGCCTCTGTCAGCCTCTATATAGGCTTGTACAGCAAATGTTAGTTGTGCTGGAGTTCCTGCTTTCAGCTGGCAAATGGCTTCAATCTGACCAGGCTAGGGGCCCCTTCCCTTCTCTTATCTCTGCCACCTCACTGCCTTTTCACCCTGCTCTGGACACACTGTCTCATAAAATTTTGGGGTTTCCCCCTCGAGTTTAGGAATGAATGCAGCAGGATTCAGAGGGGGTAAAAGGCTAGCTCGAGTGGAAGCTTCTCCTCATGGATAAGGGCTATGGATAGCTCACCCAAATTAGGCATCAGATAATGCAAGAAATCTGTGGAGTCTGCTTAAAGGGCAAAGGAATTTTTTAGGGGAGAAAAACACCGTACAGAACAGAATTGTTGCAGGTGCTAGAACGGAATGCTGTTCCGGCTATCTGAGTCAGTCCTGCATCCAAGTCCCAGGAGGGAGTGAAGAGAGAGCCTACCTATGTGCATCTCAGGTCCTAAGGGTACCTGAGAGGCCCGTCCCAGGGGCATGTAATTCAAGGTCATAGGCAGGTGGAGCAGTTACCTGCTGCCTCTCTAGGGGCGGTGCTTCAAGGTCATAGACAGAACTGCTACCCACTACAGGTGTTCTCTCTAACTTCCACACCCATGCCATAGCAAGCATGTACCCATCCCAACGAAGTCAATAAATTTTTAAAAGTTAAAGAAAATGTGTTGAATAAATAGTTCTATATTTGAATCATTGAAATGAAAATAACAGTATAAGAGTCTTCCAAGTTTTGAAAAAAATCAAATATCTAGTGTCCTTAATTCTGTTTTATTTATTGTTTGCCTCTTTTGTGAAGACTGTGCATAAAGGAAAATGTTTTCAGACTCTGTGCAAAAACTACTTATTGGGAAGGCAGAATTCTACGTCCTTATAACTATGGAATTCTAGCCAACAAGACATGTAATCTCTTGTAATCTAGACTTTACTCAATGTGATGATTTTTTTTTCACTCATATCACACCCACATAGGAAAGTAACATATTAGTCCCATATGCCACTAATATTCTCTTACTGCTCTCCATATTCCTTGGCAGTAGAGATATCCAACTCAGCAGGCATTTTCCATATATCATTAATAAGAATGTTCTCTCAGGCCGGGCAGTAGTGGCTCATGCCTTTGATCCCAGCCCTTGGAGGTAGAGACAGGCAGATCTCTGAGTTCAGGGCCAGCCTGGTCTATAAAGCAAGTTCCAGGACAGTCATGGTTATGCAGAGAAACCTTGTCTTGGAGAAAGAAAAAGAGTGTTCTCTCTGTCTCTGTCTCTGTCTCTGTCTCTCTCTCTCTGTCTCTCTCTCTCTCTCTCTCTCTCTCTCTCTCTCTCTCTCTCTCTCTCTGGTGTGATGTGAAGCTTAAAATTATACTCTTATATTAGAAACTCACATTAAAACTCACTACACCCAAATCAATGGATGTCCATGCCACCACACACATTGGTTACTGTGACCTTTGCTGGAAAGGAATGAACTGTGAGAAGCCTATGGTTTGAACAGGGACCTCAGTAATTTCATTCTATTCATTCCTATCAAATAAATTCAATATCATATAACTTGAGAAGTGCTACATTTGTGGTTTGGGGTTGTTGACATATAGCTTTACAACTTTCAATGTTTAGTTCAAGTGTCCTTAAAAATGCTTAGCTGCATGCCAAGAGGACTAACAGCATGTAGAGAACAAAACAGCACCAAGGGGCAGTAACTCAACCTTTCTTTGTAATTGTATTCTTTCACATATAGCATACCTACAGACTTCACATACCTATCATCTATATTTACAAGTGTTCTTAAACAACAATTGATAAAAGAAAGTCTCACTGTGACTCACTAAGTAGCCCAGGCTGTCTCAAAGTAATGATGCTCCTGGCTCTGCCTCTGTAGTGCTGTAAGTACAAGTGTGTGCCAAGCCGAGCTGACTGGTACGTTCTTTTCTTAGTAGTCTAAGTATAGTTCAATTTTGACAGCTTCTTCAGACTTAACCTCATAGACTTATATTCTGTTATTAGGAAGTTAGTTCTTTTTCCTAAAAAAAAAAAAGAAAAAAATTCTTCATTCAGAAAGAGATGACTGAATT
Source organism: Peromyscus leucopus (assembly GCF_004664715.2). NCBI lineage: Eukaryota > Metazoa > Chordata > Mammalia > Rodentia > Cricetidae > Peromyscus > Peromyscus leucopus. The sequence continues at coordinate 17,173 of NW_023505394.1, read as the reverse complement.
GGCCATGATTACAATAATGTTTTCTATGTTGGAGCTCTTTTTTCAGAAGAAGAGTCCTGGAAGCCCCAGCATCCACATAACATCTGTATTGTAGTGAGCACCTGTAATCCCAGCACTGGGGAGATAGAAGACAAGAAACAAGATCCCAGTGGCTTGCTGGCCAGCCAGTCTAGCCAACTCAGAGAAGAGCTCCAGGTTCGGTGAAAGATCCTGCATCAAAATATAAGGCAGAATGTGATTAAGTACCTGACATCAACCTCTGGCTTTCATACATATGTGCACCCACATGCACATGCACCCCTCAACATGTGCGCACGCACACACACACACACACACACACACACACACACACACACACACCATGTGACATAAGCTAGTGCTGATGCAGAGGAGAGAGCATCACTTAAGAAATGCCTCCATAAGACCATAAGATCAGGCTGTAGGCAAGTCTATTAGGACATTTTCTTAATTTATGATTTATGGGTGGGGTCCCAGCCCATTGTGGATAGAGCCACCCCTTGACTAGTGGTCCTGGGTTCTGTAATAAAGCAGGCTTAGCAAGCCATGATGAGCAAGCCAGTAAGCAGCCCCCCTCCATGGCCTCTGCATCAGCTTCTGACTCCAGGATCCTGCCCTGCTTGAGTTTCTGTCCTGACTTCCTTTGATGATGAACAGTGCTGTGGAAGTGTCAGCCAAATAAAGTCTTTCCTCTCCAAGTTGCTTTGGTCATAGTTTTTCACAATACACTTGGGGTCATTATGTGGAATGCTTACCAGAGGCCTCCTAACTTACATTTAGTTCTAACCACATTGTTAGAAAGACCTGGCAGCTGGAGTTTGACCAAGTTTTTACCATAAGGCAAAAGTTTTATTGTGATAATTCTAGAGCAATGAGGAAATGGAAATAACCTGGAATGCAGAGGAGCTAGAGTCCAGTTCTGCTTCTTACTATCCACTGCAGTGTACAGGTGTACACACACACATAGGCACACATACATATGCATAACACATGTGCACATACATACACACATCACATGCACGCATACATACACAGATACATGCACACACACATACATACAAATGCACACAAACATACACAAAATACACATACACACATACATAGGCATACACATATACACACAATCACAGTACTCTTTTTTATTTCTGTTATTCCTTTTAAAAGTTTATGTGTATATGTGTGCCTGCTTGTCTGCATATGAACTACATGCATACAGGAACTCTTGGGGGCTAGAAGAGAACATCTCTCCTCTGGAACTGGAGTATGTTTGTGAACCATCACATATTCTTAACTGCTGAGTCATCTCTCCAGCCAACCTACTATTATTTTGAATATATTATAATTCAGTTGCATTTCAGGAAATACAAAAATAAGACAGAGTGAGGATGTAGCCCAGTGGTAAAGGTTCATGCCTAGTATATGCCAAAGCCTGGGTTGGGGCCCAGTATTTTAACAAGAACAAGAACAAAAGCGAATTTTTCAGTTGCTGTGACAAAATGCCATGACCTAAGCAACTCATAAAAGCATTTTATGTTGGGCTCATGCTTCCAGAGGATTGGTGTTTGTGCCTATCATGGTAGAAGCATGGTGGCAGGCAGGCAGGCATGGCACTGGAGCAATAGCAGAGAGCCTCTAGCTCATCCACAAGCACAAAGCAGAGAGCTAAGCAGGAAGGTTTGGGCTTTTAAAACTCCAAAGCTTGCCCCCATGACACATCTCCTCCAACAAGGCAATACCTTTTCCAGCATGGCTACACCTCCTAATCCTTCCCAAGCAATTCACCAACGAGCACCAAGTATTCAAATATATAAGCTTACAGGGTCATTTTCATTCAAACTACCACAGACAGTACAGTCAACATAGAAATCACAGCTACTTCTTTCATGGCCATGAGCCCTTCTTAGTAACTGCTTCAGGGTTCTTATAAATAAAGACTAAGGAATATCAACTTAGGTTTACTATTGGCTATTTGCACTCACTGCAATGATTATAGTGTTTATCAACGCCTTTTAATTTACAAGGAGTCACTGGTCTCCTAAGGAAGATCATTCTTGACAGAAATACCTGTTAATGTCTTCACAGTTCAAGAAAAACATTGGAAGATAATTTTCCAGTGGAACACAGATGAGAAAACGTCATTTCCTAGAGCTGATATTGTTGCCAAACCTGCTGATTGAGCTGTCATTTTTATTTCAAACACTTTTGTCGTGGGCTTTAAAAGTAGCATGTTTTCCAGTAGATGGGAAGAAATGGCTTCTTCATAAGCAGTCTGGGCTTGTGTGTCAGGACTTTGGTTAAGTAACGTAGACATGCTTCCCTTGGTATGTGTCATCATGTGTGCTAGGAAGGCCATACAACTGTTGAGTTGTCATGATTCCAAGCAAAGGCTGTGTCTCCAGAATATGGTAGAAGTGTGGGTCCTGGTCAGAGGGTATGAGCCCTAAAGTCATATCCTGACTCTACTTCCTTGTGCTTGACCTTGACAAAACATATCCAGTCATACCCCTGTGAAATGAGGAATCTATCTGCCATGACAGATTTCTTTTGAGAAATTTGTTAGAGAAAACCTAAGCATTCCTCTACCATATTTCTGTCCCCATAACTGACATGCAATAGAAATTACATAATTATTATTGTTAATACGATTAACTGGATAACTGAAGTGATCATGTGGAAGTTAAACACATAGTCTTGATGTAAAATTAAAATCAGGAATATCTTGACAAGTTTCATATTAGACTAAGTGAAGAATATCTTTACTCCAAAATGATGAGGGCCGACTTTGGAAAAACAACTCCCTAGGTTTTGATCACTTACCACTTGTATAACCTTGAGCAACTTACCTAACTTTCTATCCCAGTTTCCTTATCTGAAAGAAAAAAAGAAGATGATGGTTCTTACGAGATTTCAGTAAGAGCATCTGCACCTCACTCTCCAACCAAAGCTCTAGCCCTGCTTATTTCTAGTGTTGCATATATAGCCAGGGATGAACATAGAAATGGCGTGCTATGACATGACAAATGAGAGGCCAGATAGATTTTGTTTTATGTACATGCTGTCCCAAACATCAAAGTTTATTTCAAAATAGGATTATCTACTTCTTGGAAATGGTTTAAGTGCATTTTAAATGTTTGGTTTTAATGTCTAAAAGTGGAAGTTCCAGGACAACAGTCTCAGTAAGTTAATGAGTGCTTCAGTGGCAGGAAATGAGTTGTTTGTTCCTCAACCCTCATTTGTAAGAGAAAGAGACATGGGAATAAAATGCCTTGACATATTTGGGAAAGAAACTGCAGACATGATTCCAGTGCACCTTCTCGCCAAAGTCCCAGAAGCACCAGAGGGAGTCGGGTGCTGCATAGGTTGCCACCTCCTCCCTTTTGAAGGAGCTGCTTTGTAGGTGGCTGACCGTGTGGCAGATAGAGCACTTGGGATAGTTCTGCAAGATGGTGCTCGTGCAGACACCCACATGGCATGTGAATGTGCCCTGTCCTGCTCTGCCACCAGGAGGAAGAGAGTGAGTGCCAGGCCTGGTAAGCCTCCTTTTGTGTTGTCTTCCCTCTTCATACTCCTCATGCTGACTGGTGCCAAAATGGATGTAGATGCAGCTCAGAGGAGCTGTGTGCTGACAGTAAGGACTGTGAAGAGGAAAAAGTAATGGAGCTGCATTTGAGAATCTCATTTGCTTCCTGGAGACTGGAACTGGACTAAATGCTCTAAAGTGAGTGGGATTTTAGATGAATGTGTACAGAGCACAGAAATTATTGGCACGGTATACCTGGATTTCAGGAGACTGACTCTATTGTGATTTCCCACCTGGGTAAATGTACCAGAAATGTTGAAGAGTAATCAAGATAACTAGATACACATATAGACATATTTAGAATCTAATGGGCTTTCTCTTAGGACCCTAAGTAATTGTCAACTCTTAATTTTAAATTATTATTTGCTGTGAGCTGGCTTTGCTGGTCAGAATATTAAGTGTCTATACCAAAGTGTGAAATTACTTTCATAAAAAAGCATTAATTGTCTTAGTTTCAGTTTACCAGCCAACTCTAGGAACTTGAGTGTTTAACTATATTATATATTTGCCATCTGTGTTATGAGAGGGTACAGTCTCTCATATACAAAACATACAGAAGCACTGTATACACACACACTTGCACATGCACACACATGTGCAAGCACACACACATGCAAAACACACACACACATAGTATATACATTCTGAGGTAGAAAAAGATTATTTTTTCCATGAAAAAGTCTTAAAAATAGACATACTAGATTTAGAGAAAGCTGATTTTCATTTGTGTGATTATGAGTGTAGGGGCACGGCTTGCATTACAGGGCTGTTAATTGTCTCCTTGTTATTAAATGTTGAGGAAATGACTGGCTTATGCTGCCTCATCTCTTTGACCATGTAATAATATTGTGGTGGATGTATGTGTCCTCCTCACAAAGAACTGATGTTTCATAGACAATTTCATTTATACCCAAATGTCTGTATGAACTTGAATAAAGAGGTAATTGCTGTCCCCGTGGAAGTGAATGGGAAACTTAGGGCCTGAGAGGTTAAATAAGAACTCCGAGGCTTGCACTATACACCAATGGCAATCATGATGGGGATAATTAGTTTTCTGTAGCTTCTGAAGCTTCTGTGTGCATTATCTAATTTCATCTTTATTAGAAGTCTATTCTGGATTCACTCACTGTGTCGTGCTCAATATAATCCAATGCACTGTGGCCCACACTGAGCTCATCAGTCCTGCCTGTCCCCCGAAACACATTCTTCAGCTCCTCCCACTCATCTCAGTCAATGGTGTCACAGGCACCTAATAACTCAGGCTGGAAACCTCAGTGCTTTTAAACATGTCTCCCTCTCCACCAGGCCTGATTCAGGATCCAGGTATGTTCCACGCTCTTGTCTTCCCTGTTGTTGTCCTCAAAGCCGCGCTTGCGGCTCACATGTGATCCTCATTTTCTTTCTCCCTGGATGGACTCTAGATCCCACTGCTAGCCATCTTCACTCTGCACCCAGTGCAGGCTTTATCCCTCTATGTCCCTCTGTGTAGACCCAATGGAGAGACTTACCCCTTCACCAAGGCATTCAGGCCCTGGGTGGTCGTCCCCCCCCCCCCCCCCGTGTTCCCTCTCATCACAGTCCTGCCCTATATTTGGGCTCTTCTAACATGGACACACATGGCTCTTCACATTTGTAGCACTTTTTCTCACCCATTGGCATTTGTATATCATTTCTGCTTGAAAAACCTGGACCATTCCTTTCCTTGAAAATGCTAGTTCTTAATCAAAGTTTCCCTGGACAAATGCTGAAGGTCATTTGTCTCCACAGCTTCATTAGCATTTGTCATCTATCCCCATAATCCTCTGAATATAGCTGTGCCATTGAACCAGCCAGTTAATGACAATGGTATCCTTACATGTCTTTTATCTCTATCCGCCTACCCAGACATGTAGCTCCTCCAGAGAAGGACATTCTCTTATTCCCCTTCCTATCTGAGACTCTGGAGCAAATCAGGTAATAACAGTTGATCACAGGCAAGCCTTTGATATACTGGATATTTAAAGAGAGGCTTCTATTTTAAGACAAGGTCAGCCCATGGCCTAGAAATCTAGTACCTACGAAGCTCCTTGTACACCCAAAATGATCATTCTTGAATGATGTATCCCAAGAACTTTCCTAAGGGCTTTTTAAGTATTAACTCAGTTAATTATACACTGCTTTGGTTTTCTTCCCAAGAAAATATGCAACGTCCTTTATAATCACAGTTGGAAATCTTTACAACTGCAGAATGAAAGGACAGTGCTGCCGGATTGTAACCTAGAATCGGGGCCCTTAACCTGTGCACTTTATGCTCAGGAAATTCAGACTTTTGAACAATTTTTCACACAGTTTTAATAGAGGTTTCAAAGATTCCCAGTGGCCATGGAGGCATTCCTTGTCAGTGAGCAGTCCCCGCACCTAAGAGTGGCCTGTTCCTCCAGATTCCCAGTGCCCTTTCCCCAGTGTTACTGAGTTCCCCCAGTCTGTCTCACCTCCTGCTTTTGACTTTTTCATTTCCCTTCTGTAAACCCAGCAGTGACTGCCTCTTCAGAAAACATCACCTTGCACAGCCAGCTTCTGACTGATCAGGAGACTGGCACAAATCTCCAGGCTGTCTTGTTTCCTTACCCATTTGTGAGTGAGGTCAAAAGTGCACTGAGTGAACAAAACCAGCCTCCAGGCTGAGCCCAGGAGAGCCTCAGCCTCTAACATGCACAGAGGCTGACCGCTTATGCCGTAACTAAGCGCTCCAGGGTTTCCTGCCTACACCAAAGAGTGACATTGGTTTCCAAAAAGATGTCCACCCATGTAGCCATTCCCTGTGGCAGTTTGGACATGTCTAGTTTAGAGACTAATGCTTAATTACATCTTTCCTTAAATTGGAAAAAGGAAAGTCAGTGTAGATCAAAAGCTCAGTGAGTGACAGGACTTGAACCTGGGTGCACTGTGTGTAGTAGTCACAGGTCTACATTTTACAGAGGAAGAGCAGAGAAGACCTCAAAGGCATAAACCTTTCAGCTAATCTAGCTCAGCTGAGAAATGGAGACACAGCAACTTACACTTGTGTTTTAGTCCAAGTGCCCACTCTTTGCTCTGTGGTCCTCAAATGTCTGTCCCTTGGCAATGTCCTCCTACTCTGGCGTGGAGTCACTGGATAATTCATTGCAAAACATGATTCAGGGAAGCTGACAGGTCAAAAGAAAATACTGTCAAGAGACAGGAGCACTGAGTAGCCCAAGCCGTGAGTCAGGGGCCATTTCCTATGGTTTTCAGAAGATGCATCCAGCATGACAAGGAACCTAGAAAATGAGGTCTACTGAGTAGACTTGCAGGGTCCCGAGAGTTGTCAAAAGCCTCCATTGGTGCAACTCGAAGAGATTGCCATGACTGTATGTTCTCTTCCCTTTTGAGCTGTCTTTCATGGGGCTGATGCAAAGCCTAGCAAATTATCAATGTTCTGGTTCCCTTGTTTTGCCCTCTGCTGATGGACCCAGGACTGGGAAGAGTTGGGCAACTGATCAGCATGAGACGAAAGAGGCATAACTCAACAGGCCAATGTGAGTATTTATTCCCAGTCGAGTCACACACAAGCTATGTGAGCTTGGGGAAGTTGCTTAATTTCATTGAACTTCAGTAAGTGGGTAGAATGGTATCACCATAGTAAAGCTTTCTCTAAGAATTAAATCTATATTGTTGAGCATAGTGATACATACCTTTAAGATCCAGAAACTAAGGAAGCTAAGGCAAGGGATTCATCTGAGCCATGGAGTTGAGATCAAATGGGAAAGAATAGTGAGACATTGTCTCATATAAAGAATTAAAAATTAAATGGATATCAATACCTGTCACAAAGAATAGGAAAAAGGTGCGCACATCAATATTATTGTTACTACCCTTTTACTTGGAAGAGGAGCTTCAAAGCCATTTGGATATTAAGGAATGGTGTAAGATTTCTCCCCTCACTGTGAAGGCTTACCTACAACAGTATTTTGGAAATTGGGACTGAGCATATAGGTGTCCTTGTCACATGAAGATGGGTTGATGAGCTAGCTCCTGAGGAAATGGATCACTGTGATGCCATTGGATGGACAAATGTGCCCTGGTTTCTTCTTTTTTTTTTCCAAAAGAAATGTCTGCAATTTGTCTCAAAGCTCAAACTGCTTTATAAATTTTCAGAAGTTTCTCCAGAACCTTCTGATTGAAGTCCACACCACCAACTCCACCACCACTCCAGTAGAGCGTATAGATAACTTCTGTATCATCTCATCTGATTCGTCCAGCCCTTATCTCTGCCCTGTTGATTAGCTCTTGGCTCCAGAGACAGACAGCTCTTGCTACCTTTATATTTCCCCGTGACTAGAATGTACTTGATACTAAACACACACATTCGCATATGTATGTATAAGCTAACTCAAGCTTGAAAGATCCAGGTCCCATGTCACTTCCACAAAGAGGCATTTCCCTTAGCTTGCATCCTAGAGGACAACTGATACAGTCCTTTGGAATTTGGCGCCTCCCTCCCTCTCCATCTTATTCTGTGTCCTGTGTCCTCCACCAGACCTTGAACTTGGACAGGGACCTGGTCCTTGTTTACTTGGCCTCTGCATATAGAAAAAAAGAAAGTAAGGAGAGGTCCATCAATTGGCACCGTGCTTGTAATCAGAAGGCAACTTGTGGAGTCAGCTCCCTCCTTCCACTGTGGGGATGGGGATTTGGCCTTGGCAGCAAGTGCCTTTCCCTGCTGAGCCATTGTATTATTTTTTAGTTTCTAGTTGTCATTTGACCTGAAGTAGCTTGATAGTCACTTTCTCTTGACAGTGGAAATGCTGGGCTCATCTTGGAATTACTTGTGTTACTGACTTTTTTTTTCCATCTTGGCTGCACAGTGCAGCTAAAAGAATCCAGGAGCCTAAATACAGCTAAAGACCTCCCCAAGTGGTTACAAGGTGCCTTTAAGGTTAAAAAAGGTTGGATTAACCAGGAGGTGCTCAACACCCTGAATCAATGAGTCAGTAGGTCTCACTTGAGCAGTGTGCCTAAACAGATGCAATCGTAGATAAGTAAGGAAGGGAGCACAAGAAAAGAAAAAGATTTATCTTGATTCCAGTCACTTTCAATAATGCAAAATGTTTGACAAAAAATAGTTGAATATAAATAGTTATGCTTTCTTTTTTGTTTTTGATTCTTTTAAACATTGTCAAGTCTAGATTCACACTAGGAAATTGTGGTTCCCTGAAATACCGCAAGTGTATTGTCATGAGCATCCCAGCACACAGGAAGATGTTTGAAGGTCCCTCCTGTTAACACTACACAGCTCAGTTTTGCTTCTCTGTGACCCTCCTGTACTCTTTATGAAGCCCATGCACCTGCTTCCTCACTCATAAGACAATCAATACTGGATTACATAATGTGTCGTCTCCCAGTAGATATACATGAGGATAAAGGAACTAGTATTTAGTATACATTGTCCTATATTTCATATAAAGAGCCAGGAATACCAATTACATGTTCAATAATAAAAATGTACCTAGGAGAATGTGTTTGTGTCATTTTACCAGCATAATGTCATCAAAAAGAATTGAATTTGAAAATTTTATGATCAACTAGATGAAAACAAGTTCTTGAAAGTTCAAATAGAATTTGGCATTTGCATGGAATTTCTGGATTCGAGATACCAATCTCTCTTCCATCTCTTAGTTTATCTGAAGTTGCTACAGGGAACTTGCTGCATCAACCCTTTCTGTTTTTAACTGGATGAAGTGCCTAAAGGAGAAGTGCTTTTCCTGCTTTTGTTTAATGCAGCTGAAGACATGCGCTAATGCATGATTTCCCATTTCAAAGCCTATTTATTGCTAGGGTATTCATGAAATCTATTTGTATTTTGAAAAGTTTTAAAGAACTTCCAAGTTAAACTATGTGACATCTCTGTGTCATCACACCTTGAAGTTCTTATTCCAAACAATAACACATTCTCTAAGTACCATCCCATCTTAAGAAAATAGGAATTTGAAGTTAAATTCTATGTTTGAACCAGATGAGAGGTTTTTATATGATGCTGCTCATGAAAGTCGCCACATATTTAATGAGTTATAATTGAGGATACTGCAGTCTCTTCTCTGAGTTTCTCAAAATGACAAGGAATTAAATACATATTTGATGATGTCAGGAAGACTACACAAGTGGGTGGTGTAAAATTAATTTGATTACATTGCCAATTTCTCCTATAAATACTTGATCTCAGACTAGGTCCAGTCCTACATGATGTGACAAACTGATGTCATTGTATATAAGATTCATCTCACCCTGTGCAGTGGATCATGACTTTAGTGATTCGGACAAGGAAGGATAGGTGTGGAGAGACTTTGGGTGATTGTAACTTAGAAAGAACAGGGGTCAAGATTTTGACCAGTATCTGACTCCAAAGTTGGTACATGTCAATACTCTACCTGATCCAATTGCAGAAACCAGAATCTAGTTGACTTAAGAAATTTAGAAGTCCCAAGATCTAGTCCTGGTTTCCTATAGCCAGTGTGTGCTGGATAGTGGCAATCAAGTCCCCTTCATAAGTCGCCTGTTCCAAGGGTAGACTGTACTTCAAGTCTGCCTATTAATAACCCATTACTAATTTTATTTGGCAAATGGGCAGGTGGAAACTACCAGCCTATCCCTTTTTATGAGACATTAAAGTATAAACTTTAAGATGTCCCAAAGCCAGTGTTCTATATCAGAGGAAGGCCTGCCTTTATCCTACATATTTTTGAAAGGCATCCTACCCACGTTTATGTGACCCGAATGCTCACACTTCCATATTGCCAGATCTCAGGAGTACAGATTTTATTTGCTTCTTCTTCACAGTCAAGCTCAGGGCCTCCTGCATGCTATGCAGACACTCTACTAACTGAGCTACAGCCTCAGCCTTAGAAGTGCAGATTTCTTAAAAAGTGCAGATTTCTTAAAAAATGTTTCTTTTTTTAATTGACACGTATGACTTCTTCTACACTCATGACAAAGAACTTAGAAAATGAAAATATGAATATGAATGTTGTAGAATATTATTTGAAGATGTGTTACATTTGTTTATACTGTGGAAACATTTGTTTTTATGATGTAAAGATGTGTTGCATTCTTTTATGTTCCAATTATTTAACTCTGTGAAGCTGTGTTACTTGCCTGACTAAAACACCTGATCTTCTAATAAACAGCTGAATGGACAATAGCAAGACAGAGGAAAGGATGGGGGGGCGGTCTGGTAGGCAGAGAGAATAAATAGGAGGAGAAATCTGGGAGGAGGAAGGAGGAGCAAGAGACAATGGGGGAGAAAACAAGGGGCCAGCCACACAGCCACCTGTCCACACAGCCACACAGCCACCTGTCCACACAGCCACACAGCCACCTGTCCACACAGCCACAGCCACCTGTCCACACAGCCACACAGCCAGACACAGAAAAAGAAGGAAGGAAAAGATAAGCAGAAATAGAGAAAGGTAAAAGCCCAGAGGTAAAAGGTAGATAGGTAGATGGAATAATTTAAGTTAAGAAAAGCTGGCTTGAAACAAGCCAAGCTAAGGCTGGGCATTTATAAATAATAATAAGTCTCTGTGTGTATTTATTCAGAAGCTAGGTGGTGGGCCTCCCAAAAAAGCAAAGAGCTAAAGAGTAAAAAACAACCAACAACATGAATCGTTAGCGAAGACTTTAGTAAAAAATAATGTGTGTCTTTCTACAGCATTTCTTTTCTCTCTGTATTTTAAATTTATATTTTATACATTTTTAAAATCATGTCATACAATATCATGCTTCAGAAACTGATTTTTTTCTGGAAGATATTTTCTACTAACTAAAATAGTTTTGTAAAAGCAACACTATACAGAATTCCAGTAGATAAACATAAGAATGAGCATGTCTTTCACAAGGAAGGCAGAGGAGCGGGCCGGGACTCAGTCCCAGCTTCTCTGCTTTTCTGGTGTCCCTGTGGATCCTCCAGCACTATAGGTTCTGCTGGGCAGTTCAGGTGGAAAGCCTTTGTTCCTTCATGCGAATGACAATTTCATTTTATAATATATCAGCACAAAATCCCAGATCTTTCAGAGCTCCTCCAGGATAAAAGCAATATTAAAGGTAGCTCTCATGTGTTACAAATCTAAGAATAGTAGAAAATTCTATGCTGTCTGCTCCATGTCTAGACTTGGCCCTAATATCAGACACTAAAGGGAATTAGAGCAGGCTTGACGGATCGCTCAACTGCTAAAGGAAATAGTCGCAGAAGCACAAGGACCTGAGTTTGATCCCCAGCACCCATGTAGAAAGTCTGGCACAGTGACTGAGGAGGCAGAGACAGGATTCCTGGGCTCACTGGACAGCCAGCCTAGGCTAATTGGTGAGCCTCAGGACTCAGTAAGAGACCCTGTCTCGAAGAACGAAAAAGGTGAATAGTTTCCTAAGAATGATACCTGAGGTTTACCTCTGACCTACACACATACATACACACACAAGCACACATTCACACACATATGCATTCACCATGTACACACACATATATGCATGCACCATACACACACATGCATCACATAACACACATATGCACATACATATGCAAAAACATGCACACAAATACATGCACACATATACATGTATGTACACACACAGGCAATTGGAGTGAGAAAGCAGGCACCTTGTTCTCTTCATAATTCTAGACATACAAACATGTGACAAATGTCCTCTACCTACAGGAAGCAACTTTTCCAAAAATGAACAAGAAGCTGTTTTGCTGTTGTTGTTTGGAGGAGTGGAGGCTCTTTATTCCACCCAAGCAGAGATGCATCCGTAGCCAGCATAGAAGCAGATGGCCCCTTTCTCCTCTGCCTTTTAGTTTCATAGCTGTGATGCTGGGAGAGTTTTTCGCAGTCTCAGTAGTTGGCTTCATCCATCATGTGTGGCAACGTCTCAGCGGCAGCAGCTTGTCTCCTTCCATTGCGATGCATAGATATGGACTAAGCAAGATCTGGTTTTCGCCTCAGAAGCTGATGATGAGCAATGTCTGGAGAGACAGTGTTAAGTAGTTTCTTCCTCTCTCCGTTCCGCAGTCTGCTAGTAGCAAGCGTACTTCAAGAGGGAATTTATGATGCAGTGAGCACTCTGCTCCAGAGGTGAATTTATTCTCTGCTGTGTCCTCTGATGCAATGAAGCCACATTTTATGCTGTCTGAGGTAGAGGCACTGTCTTATCTCACAAACGTTCCCCGGGTGTAGGCCACAGGGTGTCGGATTCTGTTTTAACTTTGACTTTAATTATACTAATTAGCTTTGGCTAGGTTCTCTGTGAGGATAATGCCACTGACTTTAAGGGTTCTCAGCACAAATCACTCTTTTAAGAAGTCTGCATGGATTGCTAATTCATAGCCTTTGCTGCAGTGGGTCACCTGAGGTACAACTTTAAAACTAAGGGTTGGAAAGATGGCTTAGAGCATGGTTCTCACCTTCCTAATGCTGAACCCTTTAATACAGTTCCTCATGTTGTGATGACCCCAACCATAAAATTATTTTTGTTGATACTTCATAACTTGGTTCAGAGGCAAAAGCATTTACCATGTAAGTATGAGTTCAGATCCCTGAGCCTACACAAGAAGCCAGGCAAGTATGTCAGATGCTGTAATCCGAACACTCAGAAGCCATAGACCTAGGATCCCCAGGGAAAGCTGACCAGCCAGGCCAACCAAATGAGCAAGCTCTGTGTTCATGAGAGACCCTGCTCAAATAAAATGGAGAGTGATTAAGAAGACACCTACAGTAGCTAGAGTTCTCCTGCCTGCCCAAGGTCAGACAGATCTCTCTCACCCGCCAGTCCCACAGCCGCTCAGACCTAACGGAATAAAACACAGAGACTTATATTGCTTACAAACTGTATGACCACAGCAGGCTTCTTGTTATCTAGTTCTTATATCTTAAATTAACCCATTTCTATTAGTCTATAAGTTGCCACGTGGCTTGTGGCTTACCGTATCTAACATCTCACTTGTCATGGTGGCAGCTGCAGTGTCTCCTGACTCAGCCTTCCACTTCCCAGAATTCTCTTCTCTGTTTGTCCTGCCTATACTTCCTGCTTGGCTACTGGCCAATCGGTGTTTTATTTATTAACCAATCAGAGCAACACATTTAACATACAGAACACCTGGCATCAACTTTGGGGTCCTCCCTAACATATACCTGTATGCATATACACATGTGCACACATGTGGGCAGTGTGGTAAGATCTACAATTTGCATGAGACTTTGTTGAAGACGTTAAGGACAGATTGGATAATAGAAATGCCTTCTAGTGTCTGTGGCTTGGATTGGATGAGATGCTCAGATATGTAAGCAAAGGCGTGTACATTTTCCTAAGGTAAGAACAATCTAATCAGGTCTCCACAGAACAAGTTCAATCTTATCTCAGGACATATGTCCAGACAAGTACACCTAATCATTCAGTGTGATAACTGCATCATAGGAAAGGCCATGTGCTGAAAGAACCCATTCATGGAGCATATTAAGCTACCACATCCTTTAAGGAGACTGTTCACCAAGTGGATGTCTGAGGTTTCTAATTAAGTTAGCTACCCTCTCTTCACTTTCCCTTTTCCTGTATTAACTCTTCTAAGAAAACACACCTGGCAAGGAGAATAAAGAACAACAGCACAACACATTTTCAGCACTCTCTCTTTGGACTTCCAAGTATAGCCAAGGGGAAAGAGATTGTTAGCAAATGATCATGGCTAAAGAGGACCAGGAGGAAGCATTGGGCTCTGATGGGGTAGGGGGTGGGGTGCCCTTTATGTTGAAGAAGGTTCTGGTTTGTAAAATATCAAAACCTAGAAAAGCAACATTGGTGACTTAACAGTGGGCTTAGAGGACAAAGGATGGTTTTTTAAAAGATGAACAAGAATTGAATCTTTCAGAAGTTATCAAAGATAAAGACCCATAAAATGTCAGATCTTTATCTGGAAACACTACTGTGTGACGATGCTTGTGGTCTCCTGAACTGGAAACTGTAATGCTTTGACAGAACCAAGCACAGGACAAGACAGAAGCAGAGAAAAGGAGCTGCACCTGGCGGTGGTGCACAAAGAGAGGAAAGAAATGTCTGTAGAGACGGGCCCTTGTTTGTTGATGACAGGTTGACGGCTAGGCAGAGTGTTACAGTTCTGTGGGAGGTTAGAGCTCAGAACCTTCCTTGACTTCTCTTGTGTTCATTCTCATTCTTCTCAGGAACAGCTTTGTTTTCATACTCTGGTATGGAAAAAACAGCTACCAGAAAGTGTTGATTGAGTAGAAAGCCTGTAGAACTAACAGTAGTTCCATGAAGACTGTTTGTGCATTGCTGTTGCCAGTCCCTTGGGAAATCATCTCATAAGTGTCCAGGCCCACACAAAGCCAGGCTTGGACTTGAGGTGCCCAGAAATAGCACTGATTTCCAGTCATTCCTCTCCACAACAACTTGAATCATGGGTGAATTGATAATAGTAACCTCACTGATTCTTGCTGCTGTTTTGTTTTGTGAGCGATGGATTCATTATAAGGCCAGACTGGCCTCAGATTCATGGAAATCTTCCTGCTCCAGCCTCACCAAATCTGAGATTACAGATATGAGCTATGTGCATAATTTTCTAATCTCGATATATATATCAAGGGAACCAAGGTCTAGGAAGATACCAATCTGGTGTATATTTCGACCATTATATCAAACTGCTAAGATTTTAATAAGCCATTTTTTTTTATTAATCCTCAATGCTTTTATAAAAAACCCTATAATAAAGCACCTCTACATGGCCATCTTAATTCAGTTATCTATAGGGATCAAACACTAGAATAGACAATGTTAAAGACTAACACATACCCAATATAGATGGGAATGACAGAGACTGAGATTAAATGGAGAATGCCTACGTCAGCAAAATGAAATATAATGCATTTAGGTGAAAGAAAAAACCTTTCACTTATCAGTAAAACTGGATCCATAGCTGTCAATTTTCAACCCCTTGAAATGAGAAGTAAGTTCTAAGCTTGTTGAGTATAAGAAGTAATCATTAAGACTTCACTGTATAGAATTAGATGTTATTAAAAGCATATGGAGACCTCATATGGCTCCTGCACTGCAAACATACAATCAGAACGTTAGAAGGTTACTGATATGCAAGAGCAACCCCTTTGCCATGCAAGTATGTTGTGTATCTGTTTACCTTTTATACAGGTGCTAATAACTGCAGTTTTAAAGGAAGCTAAAAGCTGTGGCAAAGGCCATTATGTCAATGGTCAATTGAGCATTTGCTCAGTTCCTTGTCAGTCAACCTGCCCTTTACACCCAGTTAAAGTAACTGACGGCTGACATAACAGGAACATTTTATGGAGGCTACTACACACATGGGGGCATGGAATTGATATGGTGCCACCTGAGATTGGTCCTGTGACTCCCAGAAAGTTCGATTCTCCACCCACTTACTTGGTCTAAAGGCAGTGGACTTCCATGGCAGAAATCCAGTTCTCAGACAAGAGTAAACATGATGATGGGTCATCAGTTGTCCATGGTGACAAGCAGAAGGCTCGCCTTCGTCAGTGAGGGTGCACAGTTGCTGCCAGTCACGAAGCATAGCATAGCTGTGCACACTAGATGATTTTTTTATGTTCTGTGACCTTCATCTCCCTCCTTTATAAAATGTCCTTCTGGGTGGTTTGGATTAATGGGAAGATCAGTGAAGTGAGATAAGATGTGAACATGTTCTATAAGTGTATGGTAATGATTACTCCAAGTGACAAGAAGTAACTCTTCTGTCACCACCAGGAGCCACATGGCCACTGTCTCCCTCTCTTTGTCATGTGGTAGAGTCTGGACCATTCATGTCAGGATAGTTGTTTTAATACATTCATGGCTCCTGGTTCTCCCTGCTATTAGGAAACCTCTTGGTGAAAATTACATTTATTTTTTAAAATGTCAGCTAACATGGTCATTTATCAGCATCTGATTCAATAATGAAGCCACTCAAAAGAATTACTTCCTGAATATTCACAGAGTTTTTTTTTAAAGATTTGGGCTAGAGAGTCCCATAGCACATACACACATGATAATGCAGGGATGTGAGTCTAGAGGACATTGAGTTAGAGGCCAACCCCACCAGTTATTCACTAGTGATGGGACCATGGGCAAAGTGAGCCACTTTCTTGTCCTCAGTTATCCACAAGATGCTTACTTAGCTCATGGGTATCCTGAGAATTAGATGATAGTTCTTGGCTGTGACACTGTGAGAGTTCCCAATAAAAAATGCACTTGCATATTGTGCAGCCTCTAACATGTGCTTGAAAAGTATCAGTCCTGCCTTGGTTTCCATACTTTTTTACCAAAGGGAGATATGTTTATCATAGTTTCAGACTTCTTGGAAAGTTGTGGTAGGGACAACATTGTATTTCCATTTATGAGATAGAGTTGTTGCTGTTGTTGTTGTTGATTTCACACAACAGGGGGTGTCAAATCAAAGAATGGACTCCCCTGTTCTGCAATGTGTTGACTGATCTTGTCTGCTATCAAATTACTTACTGGGTTGTAGTATGTCATATCAAGCCTCTCATC